>NC_045806.1:97516573-97643527 GCF_009873245.2 Balaenoptera musculus
GCGTCTCAGCGCAGTGTGCTTGGCATCTGGGAATGAGTTCCTCTTGATGGCAGTGTTGCACAGAAATGCCATCCTGCCCTTCCTCACCACCCCCTCCCCCGTCTCCTAGACCTGGCCTTGTGCCCCGTTGTGAGGGGAAAAATACACCAACTCCAGTCCAACCTGCCTCCAACATGGCGGCTCACCGTTTTTGGCCAAATTTGGGTAGCACTTCCACATTTGGATGAGCAGAGCCTCATCCCTGGTTGGTCCTCTTAGCATGCCTCCTGCCAGAAAAGGAAAGGTTCCTCATCCAGGTAGCTAGCAGTGGATCTGAACCTATTCCCTATCCGTTCCTGTGTGTTTAGCACTGGAGTAGGGCAAGAGACCTCAGCAGATGCACCACACGTGGTCCTAGCCCCTGCTTACTAGTGCTAGCTGAGGTACAGTCTAGAGTCACAGAGAGGCCAGCCTGATGGTTTTACACACAGGTCAGTCCAGAGGAGGTAGATTCCATATCTGAGACACCAAAGGAACCAGTGTTGGTGGAGGGTCACTCTGTTTACCACTGTTTAACACAATGCCAGGAATTAAATATAAATTGCTCTAAATCAGTGTTAAAAGCCCTATCTTTAGGTAATGCCAAGTCTAGCATTTCCTTTTTAAAAACATTTTATGGCTTCCCCCACCCACCCACCCATTCACTAATGTATTTGTTCTGCCTCATAAAAGAACAAATAATATCAGTGGAAGTCTCTCCAGAAGAAAATCATCAGGTATTTGGTAACCTTTGTTTCAACAGGGAAGATGTTTATCCCTTTTACTAGGCAATGCAAAGGAAGGGTAATGCAATATATTACGGTTGTTTTGTTTTGACCTTTTAATAATGTCTGGGTCTTAATCTCCAGAGTTTCTTAAGCCCATCTTGTTATGTATTGGGAAGGATGTCTCTACCCTTTCATTATACATTTATTGAGATATTCATCCTCTTCTGGAATCACCGGATCAAAGTCTGTTATCAATACTTCTTGTCCATCATGATCAACTGAGCCCCTAATTCCTTGTTTCCAATTGATTTCAAGTTCCTCCTGTTTGGAAAGACACCTGGGACCTCAAGCAGACAGGCCTCTTTATATGTCCGGGTGTTAACTTTGGTCAAAAGGGCACAGTTATATCACCTTGCTCACAGCCTTGGGTAGGGAGTTTGTGTGGGTCAGGACCTAGTCACTGGCTTAATAAATAGGAGGGGCTCAGCATCCTTTCCACTTAACATTAACTTGCAAAAATGTTTAGAATCTTAGAAGTGTGTAAAAAAAGGGAAATCAAGGGTTTCGGTATCCCTATAAGAGGTGTTTTAAAAAATTAGTGACACTAGACTGCAACAGTGCGCCTAAGAGGGAAAACATTTCAGAGACATTGATTTTAACTTCTTCTTCCCCGACTTTACCCACCCAGTGCTCAAAAATCCAACACTCGGAGGGGTACGTTTCACAAAGTTCTAACCTTTCGAAGGGTTGATTACAATATGGAAAATATACCATTCACTGAAACCGAGAAAATTAACAAAAGTCCTGACAATCAAGTGCTCTACGAATGTTTTTATAAGCCAATTCCATAAATAAATATCCAGTTAGAAACAAAGTTTACAGGATTTTAAATTATCAATGGTGAAAGATTATATGCTTAGGGTAATGTTAATACACACATGGAAATCTACAGGAGGAACACTTTAAAATTCCCGTAGGACAGACAAGTAGACGTAAACAAGAATAAAGATGTACTACATTCTCGGATAAACAGACTTAGACTCAAGAACATTAACAATTCTTCATCAGTTAATCAAGCAATCCATTCTAATCCCAAAGAAAATCCAAAAGGCTTTTGAACACTTTGTTATTTTCCACTGTTAATAAGGGAAAACAAACAGGCAGAGATATCCAGGAGAGTTATGACAATGAATAGCCATGTTGTGAGAGAACTAGTCATACCACATGTGAAAATATATAGTAGAACACAAAGTTCAAGAATAGACCTGAAGACATACAAGAATTTAGTATACACTGAGGCAGCCTCCCAAATCAATGAGAGTACAGACAGCCTTGGGACAAAGTGATACCCATCTAGAATAGGCTCATAGTTCCACACCTCTCACAATAAACCACGATGAACTGTACAGGCATCCAAGAATTAAAGGTACAATGCACAGAACCATACAACTACTAGAAGAAGTAATGGGCAAGATTCCTTTATAGCTCGGGAGCAGGAAAAGCCTTTTGTACGCCTGACCCAAAAAATCCATTAAAAAAACAAAAAGGATAAATGTGAACACCTAAAATTTACCATGCTAACGAAAAAAAGCATAATCGAAGTTAGAAAAGCATTGATAAACGGGAAAAAAGTATTTAATTCACATCAGTAGTCTTCCTAACATAGAGAACAAGCTTCTAGATATCGTTTAAGAGTAACAACCAAGAGAAAAAGACATTACTAGTTCACAGAAAAAGAGCCACAAAGGCTCTTAAATATACCAAAAGATTCCCCAGCCGCACATATAAAGGAAATACAAACAAAACTACACTATAACTTCATACAAAGTATGAGTTCCCAACCAAGACCTGCCCTTTCAGAGGGGCCTGTATTACCTGCCATTTCCTCACCTCTCTTGAGTCTGACTTGTCTCAAATCCCCTTTACCCATGAAATGGTTATAATCCCACTGTAAACAAAGTACAGTCCTTTATATGAAAATCCCTGACCCTTTAATTTCGATTGCCCTCTCATGCCATCAAATGTCTACAGAAGTTCTTCGAATTTTTAAATTTTGGTAATAAGGCCAATCTTCTGCCAATTATCAGTAACAAGAAACAAGCATTTGCACGAACACGCACCCTTAACAGTGTCATAAAAAAAACGGTGGTTTTTTTTCCTTTTGGAGTTTTTTGTCCACATATAATTTGCTCCCCTTATTCATATTTTGTATTATTACCATGAACTTTTATCTTTGATAACCTGAAATTATTTCTTTAAAAAGCTTCATTGCTTCTTTCATTAATAAAAGGCCTCCTGTTACTGCACAGAACTGTAAATAGATAAAAAACATTAACCACCAGTATTCCCATCACTTGCAGAGACCCTGAAAATCTGGGGGTTTAATCTTCCATGTGGTTAAATGCATACGTGAAAATGGAGCTAGAACTTTTTTAGGTCAAAAATTCATGAAAAGAAATGTTACTTCTCTAGGGATACATTCCGGGGAGCCCAGTCCCTGTCGGCAGCGCACTCAATCCCACCCAACCAAGCCGACCCTCCTGCGGCCACGTAAGTGGGGAGGGAAGGAAGAAGGAGCTGGCGGCCCCGCGCTCTCCTCCTGCCCTCCCCGCCCTCTGGCCACAGGGAACCGCTTCCCTAGGGGCTCTACTTGGACGCTCTCCCTACTGGCGCCAGGGCACAGAACTCAGGCGGCGGTACAATCCCGGCGCCCACGCTCAGCCAGCCTCGCCTAAACGCCGGAGCCCGGCCGGGCCCACGCGGCGCCCCCTCGGCCCGTCCCCGCCTCCCCCCGAGCCGGCCAGGATGCAGCGACCATTGGCCTACGGCGCACGCCAGGCATAGGCTGCCCAGACGCTAGAGGACGGGGAGGGTCCCCGGGATCAGAAAGGCTGCCGGACGGAGCCCAGCCCTCGGCCCCGCGTCGCCCCGCGTCAGGGAAAGGAAACGAAGGAGGCTGAGTGGACCCACCTGGCTGAGGCCACGCTCCGGCGGGACAAACCCGGTCAGCTCTGAACCTTGCGCGGGGGCCGGCGGGACTCGACGGCGCCCCACGCCCACCCCTGCCGTAAAGCGGCGCCTGCGTGGCCCCGCGTAGACGACCCCACCCCCACCCCCACCCCGCCCCCTGTCGTCGGCGTCTCCTCGGAGAAGCCCGGGAGGTGGGGCGCGGCGTGGGGGGAGGGCGAGGGGGAGAGGAGGGGTTGGGAATCCGGGTTCCTCGGTGTTGGCCCCGCCCAGGGGAGGGGTGGGAGAGCCTCAATTGGCCCCAGGTGCCGAGAGGTGGGAGAGGGGAGCTTGGGAAAGTCTGAGAGGAAACCTCTCGTGTTTCGCTCTCTGCTCGGGAGGACCAACTTGTCCCCCTTGTAGGGGCCTTGCCGCCAACGATGTATGCGAAGGAACAGTAAAACGGAAATTTTACCGTTCAACGGTCGCAAGACTATTTAGAGGAAAAAAGTGTAAGTACACTTGCAAACGATGTGACGAGTTTGTATCCTTCATGTGCTTGAGGTTACTAATACTTGAATTGCTCCCTCCTCAGGTGAGAGGCAGAGTCCCAAGAGCAGGCACTCCCTGCGCCCCGTCACCTCCCGCTCTTTGCCAAGGACCTGCTAGGGAGCCAGCGCCTCTGAAGCGGTTTTCCCGGGGCTGCTGCAGGTGGTGTCCACACCGCCTAGGTGGGTGGGGATGTGCTGCGTCCGAAGGAGTCGCAGCGACTCGCAGGTTTCTCCTGCCTGGCGGGCGCCTTGACTTGTTGTTTCCTGTTGAGAAAAGGAACACGCTCCTCTAGAGAAATAACCTTCACATCAAGGAGACACATGTAGCATAGAGAGGAAAAGGAAGATGACAGGTGATGCCGCCACTCAGAGACGAGGGGTGTTAAACTGGGGCTTGTATCCACCCAGTAGCTTGTTCCCTGCAGAGGGGTGCAGCGGAGGAGAGAGAGCACGGGAGAGAGATTCAAAGACAGACCTTTAGAAACAACTGTCTCTAGGATCGTGGGTAACCGGCAGCTTTCTGGTGACTAAAACAGTCGAGACTGTGAAGATGTTTTTGTTAACTCTTTCTTTCCATTGACAAATGTAATTATTGCTTGGTTATTTCTTAAGAAAAAACATCTCCAGAAATACAGAAGTTTTTCAAGGGAGAACCGAAGTCACCCCTGCCCCTATCCACTCCCCAGTGTAACCACCCTTCCAAGAAACACTTAAAAGAAATCCATGGGCTCTGCAACGACCCCAGGGCAGCACAACTGGCCTGCTGACTGCCCCTAACTCCTCAGGATTTCCTGCCTCCATTCTGCTCCCCCACTGAGCACCTGCACAGGCCCAGGCCCCCCAAGACCGCCTGCTGTCCGGCTAGTCCCAGCCTTGGCTCAGGCTCTGACTCACAGCGCCTTTTCTCACCCATTCCCTGCTGTTTGGGCAGAGCTGGTGGGAATTTCCAGGGCAGAAGGGAGGAGGACAGTGAGGACCCTGAAGTGCTTACTTCTGGCCAGACAGCTGCCTTTTTGCATTTCAGGTCACCACAGGAAATCTCACAAAGCGCAGCTGCCTTCAACTCCTAGGGAGTGAAGGGAGGGCTTCATGCTCTGCTACAACTTGCCCGCCTTGTTGAGGGTGGAAAGTGAAGAGAGCTTCCACCTCCTCGCCACGCAGAATTACCTGACCAGTCCCTGGGCTCTGGATCTCAGCTGCCTCTCTGGATTCCTCTGTGAGTTTCTTTTCCTTCACTCTAGGGAGTAGTGGCTGTTTCTCCATGCAGAGATCCAAGTCAAAGTCTTTTTTCTGTCTCCATTCCCTGGATGAACACAGATGCAATAACTACTCATTGTGCCAGGAAATCGAGGTCCAAAGAGGCTACGTGGCTTTGCCAATGTGAACCAGGAGTGGTTCACACACACAAGGGGCGGGGGGGTGGGGTGGGGGGGGGATGGGGGCGTCTCATGCTGCAAATCCATTGCTCTCTCCATGCAAATGGCCACTGAGGGCAAGAGAAGATGTTCAACGTCATTAGTCATTAGGGAGACCAACATCAAAATCACAAGAGATACCACTTGACGTCTACCAGGGCAGCTGTAATTTTAAAAATGGAAAATAAGAAGTGTAATAAGGATGTGCAGGAATTGAACCCCTCATACACTGGCTGGTGGGAATGTAAAATGGTGCGGACACCGTGTAAAGCAGTTCGGCACTTCCACCAAAAGTTAAACATAGAGTGACCACGTGACCAGCAAGTCCACTCCTAGACACGTATCCCAGAGAACTGAAAACATTCAAACAAAAACTTGTACGTCAATGTTTACGGCAGCCTTATTCACAAAGCCAAAATGGGGGAAGCAACCCAAATGTCCATCGACTGATGAATTTTTAAACAAAATATGCTATACCCTTACCATGAGTTTTTATTTAGCCATAATATGGAATGAAGTAGTGATACGTGCTGAAATACGGATGAATCTTGGAAACATTATGATACATGAAAAAAGCTAGACACCAAAGAACACACATTGTAAGATCTGATTCACATGAAGTACCCAGAACAGGCAGATCTACAGAGAGAAAAAATCCACGCGTGGTTGCCATAGGGCTAGTGAGAAGGGAAGGTTAGGAGGAAAACTTTTTCTCTACCGTCTTAGGTTCAACTGGCTAGGGGCCTGAAAATTAATTATCGGTAAATTAATAGGAGAAAAGTTTATTTACCATGAAGGAGCCTTCAGATGAAGAGGCTCCCTAGACGGCTAGAGATAGGGGTTTATATACCAACTTCGCAAGGGGGCTTGGTGGATCAGGACTTCAAAGGATGGAAGGGTCTGATGAGGCTTATTTACACCATCTTCTGGAACGTTCTCATGTCCAAGATCAGGCCTCCCTGGTTAGAGACACGCCCCCCCCCGTGTGGGTGGGGTTGTGGCAGCTGTCTCTTATAAAGTTCTGCTTTAGCCAGATAAGGGCAGTTCAGAGAAGACTTATTTCTGCCTCTGTTGTAGCTCAGATGTTTTCAATTTGAAGTAATCTTTGTACCATTCAGGCCGGTTTCAGTCCCATCCCGAGAATAGGGAACGGCAGATAATAAGTATGGACTTCCTTTTGGGGGTGATGAAAATGTCCTAAAATTTATTGTGGTCACGGGCCCACAACTGTCTGAATATAGTAAAAATCAGTGACTAGTACATTTTAACATTGTGGATTATATGGTACATGAATAGCATTATCAAACATTTAAAAAGCAAGCCAACACATACATTTAATAAAATTTCAGTAAAAGGTAGATGGTACATTTTATAATGTGGGTGAATCAAGGTGAGAATAGTACAACCCACCGATCAACCCCCGTCTCCCCGGCCAGGGGAAACTTTTTGTTTCCCATCAAAAGTGTGGGAAACAGCGCGGGTGTTCTGATGTGATACAATTGACACTGTACAGTACAGTGCAATCTGATACTCCTGTTGTATCATATAGGAGTACAAAGCATCAAGTCTAAAATGTGCCTGCTAAGGGACATTTCCCTGGTGGCGCAGTGGGTTAAGAATCCGCCTGCCAACCCAGGGGACACGGGTTCGAGCCCTGGTCCGGGAAGATCGCACATGCCGCGGAGCAACTAAGCCCGTGCGCCACAACTACTGAGCCTGCGCTCTTAGAGCCCGCAAGCCACAACTGCTGAGCCCGCGTGCCACAACTACCGAAGCCCGCGCGCCTACAGCGCGTGCTCTGCAACAAAGAGAAGCCACCGCACGCCGCAACTAGAGAGGGCCTGCGCGCAGCGGCGAAGACCCAACGCAGCCAATAAATAGATAAATAAATAAATTTATAAAATGTTCCTGCTAAAATAACTGAGCCTGAATCTAACCATATCCAGAGATCTCACTACGGGTTATTCTGTTTCTACTGGAACATGTTCAGGACAGGATGCATATAGAGTAACACTGAATGTGAGTAATTCTACAGGACAAATAATCTAGTCTTTTCATCAAAGGAATAGCAAAGAAAAAACGGGGAGGGGCTGTTATAGATGAAAAGAGGACTAAGTCCTATTTCAGCGAATGCTATGTAAGATACTTCTTTGGATCCTAATAAGAACAAATCAAATTTAAGAGAGATATTTAGGTCAAATAGATACATTGGACGTGGATGGTTTCCTGTGGCATTAGGGAATAATTGTAATTTTTCTTAGATGTAATGACGGTATTTTGGTTATGTTTTTTTAAAGCCCTGTTTGTTATAGTTTATGTTACCGCAGAGTATGTGGAGGAAATAACTTCTTTGGGTTTACACACGAAGTCGTAGGATATCTGGAATATGCTTTGGAATATGCTAGAAAAACAAAACAAATAAATCTTAAGTGGCAAAACGTTGATTGTTGAAGCTCCTTGACCGACATACAGAATTCTGGATATATTGTTCTATCGGCTTTGTTTGAAATGATCCATGATACAGAGCTAAAAATATCCACAAAAGCAACTGTGCCAACCAACACTGATAAAGTAATCGTGTTTTGAGTATGTTATTGAGTAATATGGGTGAAAACACCAACCTAGAAGAGTTGATTCTGGTTGCATTTACAGAGCTGTAATCGGTTGTGTCTCCAGTTAGGACTGGAAACAGGTGGTTTTTGTTTTAAGTACTGTAGAATTATCCAACCACTTCATTAAAGCGTAGGGTATCTATTTTTAATGATCTCTTGTGTGAGAATGTAAATACGGGGAGGAGATTCTGAAAGACGCACACTCTACAGGTGACAGGGTCAGCTCTGGGAATGGCATGAACATTAGGGCTGGTGGCCAAAGGTGACCTTCATCATTTGCTGAGCACCTACTATGTGCCAGATACTACTGTTCTTCGTGCTGGACATACAGACACGAAAGAGACCTAAAGTCCTTGCTCACGTGGGGCTCACATTCTAGTGGGGGAGACTGAAAGGTAAGCTCAATAAGACCCACGTGTATTATAATGACGCGTGCTGTGCAGCACACGAAGGCAGGGAAGGGGAATAGGTCTGGGGGAGGGATCTGCACCTGCAGGTAGGTTGTATGGAGAAGGCCTCACTGAGAAGGGGACATAAAGACCTGAAGGAAGAGACGGGGTGGGGTGGGGGGGACCCTGTGGACATCTGGGGGATGATCCTCTGAGGATCATATCCTGTGTGCCTCTTACTAATGTTATGCTGTTAAATCATTTAGACACTTACAAATAGTCATTGACCCTCCAGTTTTGAAGCAGGAGGCGCTGTGGTGTATTTCTGTCCGTTTGGAATTGGTCAGGGTTAGGGCCACAATTACCTTGATGAGGATATGGTTGAAGACCTTAGCCACTTTGAATAAATCGAGGTTCTAGCCATGCATACTAAGTGTGTGCTCCTATAAAATGGATCTTTTTGGAATACGTGTAGAGATTGGTCCCTACAGAGCATCTTGCTGAAGTGGCTCGGTCCACTTCTGTAAGTTGTTTATAGCTACGTGACTGACAGTGCTGAACAAAACCCAAACTGTCATTTGCCCCTTGGGCCAGGACGCTCATCCCTCGTGGAAATCAATCAGTTATAAGTGGGAGAACATTTCTGTATCTGTGGCTGTAGGGCTGACAGTTTATTTATTTATTTCACTAACCTCAGGGACAGTAGGTTAGGGAAGCAGAAAGGCTGATCCGGTATCTCTGACCACAAGCCTCAATGCCAGCAAATTACCATATGAAGTGACCAAATGGTCACAGTGGACTACGTCACAGTGGGTTTGCAGTATAAAGTCCAGACCATCTGTAGCTGTAGGCTTATTTCTCCTAAAGGTAGGCAGTGGCTGGATGGGTGTCTTTTGCAGAACTAGGAAAAGGCTGGTGTGTTTTTGTTTTGTTTTGTTCCTTTGTTTTTTACTTTTTTCATGCTGAATTCTTACTTAGGGAAATTAATCTGTATCTGTGGCCAAGGTATTCAACAATACTTTCTTTCCTTTTCAGGTCACAGTTTGGTAAGAAGATCCAAGGGCACGATCAACAGCTCGTGCACTGCCTTGGTGTGGACCCAGAGTTCAAGCACAGACGAAGATCAGACACTGACTTCACACTTCTGATAGGTACGCAGTACAGCCCTCAGTTGTGCTTTGATTCTGTTTCCCCCTTCTGTACAATAGGCTCCCCTCTCAAGGCAGGTCTCTCACCGAACTTCCTCTTGTTAGTGTCTGGCTAGCACCACGTCCAGGTATACTCAGTCCCTGTAATTGTTCATCGTGATGATCAGGAGAGTTCTGCCTGTGCGATTCAAATATCAACCTATCTGGTAAGTTCCAACACCCCTGAACTCAGTTGAAACTCGAAGCCCAGAAAAGGCCATTATTTTACTAGAGCCGATTTCACACATCTGATAGGTATGGAACATAACTCCCAGGTGTACTTTGTGTTTTACCCCCTTGCTTTTTACAAAGGTGACTTTCTGAAATGTTTTAATCCAGTTTATACTGGTGCCATGGAGGCACGTTCTTCACGCTCAAGACTGAGCAAAGGCAGGGTTATTTCAGTAACCTGGGACCTTTTAAAGCTATAAAAAATAGCCCGACATTTTCATAAACCCTAGAGCTAGGAAAGAATTTGAGGGGATCCTGTTTGTCCCCTGGATTGCTGAGAAAAGGACCTTCTGTCATCCTACACTGGAATCTCTGAGAAGGATGATGTGAAGCTTCTCATGTGAAATGTACCTTGCTATATAGCGCCTCCTAGTTTAAGAAGTTTTTTTTATACCGTATTGAAATCTCCATTGGTAAGGATCCAGCATACACTCATTTGTCGATTCTTTACAGGAGGAAAAGTAGAGCTGTCAAATGCCAATTCTATAGTATTCTTCTGGTCTACAGCACAGGGCAGGCTCAGTAATAATGAAAGAGGAATAGCTTATTATTGTTTATGATGTGTTGTTCTTTTGTGATTTTAACAGTAATACACCCGTAGGTGATTTAGAAAGTTATACAGGTTTGATGGGGGAGTCATAAAAAGGGACTGTTTCCAGTAGTTGTGCTGGCTGACCACCTCTTATGGACCATACCATTGGCACGCTCTCCTGTTGATGTGGGTGAGCGGGTCAGGGTTCAGCAGACATTGGCTTCGTGTGCTGTATGCCAGCTTTTTATGACGACTGTGTTCTGTGAATCAGCATTTGGGGCAGGGAGAGATGAGGGGACCAGAGACGGTAGTCAGCATCATAACCCCCTCATGACCTCATCAACCTGCCACCTCTGATCTTGAACACATCCTTGTACTTCTCCAGGTTTTGATATCTCTAACTAATTTCTGGGTAAATCCATGAAAAGTTCCTACATATTTATGGTCAAGGACCTTTTCGAGAAGCTGATGAATACTGTGGAAATTAATTTTTTAAAAATGCATATCTGTACATACACACACAAATTAGCAGCTACTTCAGGAAGTTTAAGGAAACCTATGGACCTCTCTTAAGAGCACCTAGACTTAGGGAGTTCACTGTCTCTTCCAATTTCACACATCTGTGGTTCTAGTGCCTCCCACCATTCAAATCATATCAGGCCCCTGCCTGAAGCTCTCCAATAATTTCCCATTGAAATTAGAATGAAAATATTTACCAAGCATGGCCAGCAATGAACAAGATCGGGCTGCTCTTTTGCCCTGATCACTCAACCTCTTTTCTCCTTGGTTACTTTGCCCTAGACACACAGGTATGTTCCTTCTGAGCTTTATTAACAGGAGTATAATAGGCAGAAGATAAACTGCCCTGTTTACAGTGTACACCTTGATGACTATTGACATATGTTCCACCTGAGAGATGATCACCACACTCAGAATAATGAACACATCCATCACACCCAAAAAAGTTTTTGCTTCCTTGGTGTGTATAGTAATGACAACTACATTTTGCTCCAAAGAGGTTCTCTAGTTATTTATTTCATCCTTAACTAGGGATAATTTATTATTGAGACAATTACGTATGTTGGAAAACAACTTGCTCCTGGTATACTTCAATGTACCTGAGAAATTTCTTTCCTTATGTTTTTGATACTTTACGCCCCAGGTCGAATGTTACCGAAGTACAGTCTTTCACAGGAATCTCATATTGACGAGTGTTATTATATGTTCTCCTATTAATGCTTTTGTTTAAGGTATTTTGAATGTTAATCATAGTAAATTTGGAGTCCCTGGCACATTTCCACCCATAACAAATCATGAAAGAAATTTTATAGAATCCTGTACTCAATAAAAGTTGAAAAATATTGGAATCATTTTGAAATGGTAAGAGTGTGCTTAAAATGTATTCATGGATGCTTGGTTATGGTCCTCAACAAACCTAATGTTGAATTCAGTAAGTTAGCTAAGGAAAGAGTATGTGGTAGCTTATGATTTATGTGTGGGATAGGCCAATTTCTCTTTAACGGCAATAGACATAAAATGGTCATCTACAAAATGGTCAATGTTATGTATTGTAAGAAAGGAAAAAGTATTTTTTCAACCTTCTTAGGGTCCCCGGCTAGGTCTGAAAATGAAACTGATAAAAACAGATTAACAGAAGGAAGGCATACAAATTTATTTGGTATAAGTTTTATGTGACATGGGATCCTTCATGAGCAAATGGTTAGACTTGTGTATCTTATGCTAGGTGTGATGAAGAGTGGACAGTCATGGAGGAATATGATAGATTAAGGAAAATAAGGTAATTGTAGTAAATGGGGGGTCATCTTAGCAAGGCCTGTTTGTTTGGATTCTTCTTGGCGTCCCTTCTAATTCAGAGATAAAGATGCTCCTTTCCTAATTCTTGTATGGACTAGTCAAATCTGAAGGAGATAAAAACAGCAGTTGGAATTTTTTAAATGATAAGGGTCATTAAATGTTAGATTAAAACGGTTTTAATTTAATCACATATCCTCTCCTCTCTCTTTTGCAAAACCTTTTAAATATTGTTTCAATTATACACTACTTTATACTTCTGGACCCAAACCATAACCTCCGA
The DNA here is from genome assembly GCF_009873245.2 of Balaenoptera musculus. NCBI lineage: Eukaryota > Metazoa > Chordata > Mammalia > Artiodactyla > Balaenopteridae > Balaenoptera > Balaenoptera musculus. The sequence continues at coordinate 97,529,278 of NC_045806.1, forward strand.
AATTTCTTTTTCCTACTAAAACAAACTTACTGTGTAATCTACTGTTCCTTCCTCATCACCCTTAATACATATTGAAGAAAAACACTAGCCATATTATATTAAAGTGACAAATGAAATGAAGTTAGATTAGATATGATTAGAAGCAATCAACCTCAATACATCCGCACTGCGTTCCTTCAGCTTTCACTTCCTTACAGTGGGTAGTTCCTTGGAGATCTGTGAGATGGCTATCTAGTTCTATGTTCTGTGGTCTCTAAAGTCAGCCTTCTTGATAGAAACAAAAACCAAATCCCCCCACCCTCTCTGCTTAGGGTGAGGTCATTCAGCTTCTTCGGATTGTCTACTACACATTTTAAAAAGGATATTCCTAACTCATGTAGATTTGGTGAAAGTTGAGGTTGGTTGTCTTGTCTTTTAATGTTAATGTCTTACACAAATGCTTTTGAGCAACTGCCAGCTTTTTTTTTAAATTGATTAATTAATTAATTAATTTTTTTTTTTTTGGCTGCGTTGGGTCTTTGTGGCTGCGCGTGGGCTTTCTTTTTTTAGTTGCGGTGAGCGGGGGCTACTCTTCATTGCCGTGCGCGGGCCTCTCATTGCGGTGGCCTCTCTCGTCGCGGAGCGCAGGCTCAGTAGTTGTGGCACACGGGCCTAGCTGCTCTGCAGCATGTGGGCCCTTCCTGAACCAGGGCTCGAACCCGTGTCCCCTGCATTGGCAGGCGGATTCCTAACCACTGCGCCACCAGGGAAGCCCAATTGCCAGCTTTGTAAATACCTAGATTGTCTTGCTTGTTTCATGAAAGCATAGCTACAATTATACTAGGTTCTACCCAAAGTTTCATGCCTTTTCTTTTTACATCCATCCTATGAATCTTTAGTATAGTATTTCTTTCCTATCGGTAGAAGGGAGAAGGATTGAGGCAGAAGGTCAAAACTCTAGTTTTCATCTGTCTGACAAGAAACTGAAGTGCTTTCATATTTCTTCAAAACTGTGTTTTCATGGAGATTAAATTATCACTTTTCCTCTATCATCAATCACTCCAGCATCACAGAGCAACACAGAGGTTACTTAAGGGTTTCTGAAGACATGCCTTTGCTTTTTCTGTCACTAGAGTAGATTCTAACAACTTGAGCCTCACATGTTTGCATGAAGCTTTCATTTTTATTGGTGAAAAAAAAATGCATGCTTTCTGGGCAATAGACCTTTATGTATCCAATGATTCTTCTTTTAAGTAGCACATTCAACACTCACTTTGAGAATCTTAGAATCCACTTAGTTTTAGGCACTTTGACCAGTCACACCGGAATGGAGCAAATTGTGACAATCTATCTGCCAAAGCTTTCTGTAAGGATATATTTTGGGGAAAGGAGCACTGACAAATAATAACAAAGTCATTGTACTGTTTGTTTGATGCTTTATTCTCTTCACCAACATTTAGAATGAAACCATGTATGTTCTCCCAATGACTATTTGTATTCCTCTCTTGTTCTGTCATTTAAAGAAGCAATATAAAGGAAAAAAAAAAAAGGAAGAAGAAGAAGTTAGTTATAGAATGATAAGCAGTAAGATCTTATCTCAGCAGTGCTACTACCTGGCTGTGGCTTTAAGTAAGTCACACTCCTTGCATTCTTAGCTTCTTCATCGTTAAAAGTGAAGGATAAGGATTAGTGGACTTCTAAGAAGGCTCTTCCCACTCACATATTTCAGACCTGTGTGATTCTGATTCTATGTGTGGTTGATTTTAAATTACAAGCAGAAGGATTGTGTGCCTCTCTGCAAAGGTAGCAAGGGAACATTTACATTAGGAAGTTGTGGACAGTGTGCTTGTGTAGGCACTCTGCTCAAAAAGCCCATGAGGAGAAGCTAATTTCAGGAGGGGAGATGGGAATGTGGATTCAGAGAAATTATGACACGGATAGTAGTAAAGTTGAACAAGCTGACATCTCAGTGAAATAGGAAATCAGATCACTGATTGATCATGAAAGCTCTGAGAAGGGTTTGAAATTTAATGAAACTAGAGAAGATTTGGATCAGCCACTTGTGGCACATTTTCCAGGGATTCGGGCATGAATGGATAAAACAATTATTAAGTGGTATTTCAGGTTTGACCCCATACTGCTCACCCACTCTTTCTTCAGACTTGGATCTGAATGCCTTTTATAATTTCTGAAGTTCAAACATACTCTAAGAATGAATATTTACTACCAGTTAATGTAATTTTTATTGTTCCACATGATCTATCACTCTTAGAAATAGAAGTAGCATTATTGGGATATGCCTCCAGCTTTCTAAAATGACTTGAGGTGACCTTGCAGCAAAGGTGAAATAAGATTTATTTCCTTAGCTGAACTTAAGAAGTGTTCATGCTAAGTATGCAGGCTTGTTTGGACTTGCTTAGAGGCTTGAATGAGATAGGAGTTTGGGTAGGGCACTGCAGAAGAATGTCCACCATTCAGCTGATCTCTCTGGCTTAACACTGGATTTTAACCTCTCACATTCCATCTCATAACATTTTATACAAGTGTTTTGATTTGCCATCTCAAGGAGAATGCCGTTATGGCAAATATCATTCTACTGTCTGATTTCGTGGTGCACATCTTTTAGAAAGCTAGAAAATTAAGAATGAAATAGAATGATTATAATTTGTGTTAATGTGCATCGATTTGAATGTTCTAGAAGTGTGATCTCTTTTCAAGGTTAAATATATTTAAGAAGTTGAACTGACAGCTTATCCTTAGCCTTCATTTTCCAATTGATTAAACTTAAATACATGGTATATAACATTAAAAAACAGCATAAATTATTAAGATCTAATCTTCATCAGTAAACAATAAAAATGTCCATGATACTTGAAGAAAAACGTGGCCCACCCATTTAAAAATTTTTTATAATTTTTCTTTTCCAGCGGTGAAAATGGTGTTGTTTGCATTGGGTTGAGGGCATATTTCTTCATTTCTGTCAGTACCACCACCAGCACTAGCCCCGTCCCCACACAATGGTTTTAAATTTTCATGAAAATAATCATGAGTGAAAGGCTGGGAATTAAAGAAGCAAAGAATGTTCCATTTACTTTACATGTAATATTGTTTAATGCTTTCAGGAAATTATATGTTATCAAGTGTGTGTTTATGGTGATGATCATTGCAGATAAATGAAGAATTCAGAGCCTGAACCTAAGCTCAAAATAAGATGCCAAAAAAGGAAGAAAAGATCAAAGAGCTTGGAACAGAATTCCAGCAAGCTGAACCCAGGTAATGAAACTAGATATATATTCTATCATGTCAAGATATGATAGAAAATTACCTTTTAAATGGAAGGAAAACATGACCAGTAACAGATTTTCTTGTATATCAACATTTTAGTTTAAATAACTTTACAAATCTGATTTCCTAAGACAGATCATTTCCATGTGTGGAAAGACTCAAGCATTAGTTTTTTTAAATTTGCCTAAATATTTTGTGACAGAATCTGTTATACAAGCAAAGCTGTTTTTGAGAGAAAATTTTCATTTTAATTTGAAAACTTGCGTCCACTTTTGTATTACTTTCAGTTCAGAACTTTCAGTTCTCCAGAGAAACAGAACCAATAGGGTATATATATATATATATATATATATATATATATACAGATAGATAGATAAATATAGATATAGATATAGATATATAGATATATATAGATGAATTGGCTCACATGATTATGGTGGCAGGCAAGTCCCAAGATCTGCAGGGTGAGTTGGCAAGCTGGGGACACAGGAGAGCCTTCGGTGTAGTTCTAGTCTGAACCCAAAGTCCTGAGAACCATGAAAGCCAATGGTTTATAGTTGGAAGGCCAGCACTCTTGAGACCTAGGAAGAGCCAACGTTTCAGTTCGAGTCCTAATGCACGGAAAAAGATGATGTTCTGGTTCAAAGGCAGTTAGACAGGAAGAATTCTCTCTTATTAGTTGGAGGATCAGTATTTTTGTTGTAATCAGGCCTTCAACTGATTGGATTAGGCCCACCCACATTAGGGAGGGCAAGCTGCTTTACTCAGTCTACCACTTCAAATGTTAATCTCATTCATCCAATAACACCCTCACAGAAACACCCAGGATAATGTTTGACCAAACACCTGGGCACCCTGTTGCTCAGTCATGTAGACACATAAAATTAACCATCAGAACTACATTTCCTTTCATGAAGAAAATCTTCAATTACTTTAATGATCCCAAAAGCTTTTGTAGACTTCCATAATCTTGACTACCATCATTTCAAAACCTATTAACTTTACATTCCCACCTACATTCTCTTTGAGGAAAGCTTTCATGTATACTTAAAGTCTTTATTAAGTAGTCTACACTTTACAACTGATTAAGTACTCTCCTCAAGACAGCTTATGTTTGAAGAGAATATTCAGAATGTGATGATTGCATCTTAACATAGTGGATCCTCAAGAGGTGTTTGTTGCTTGAATTGGTCTGTTTCTACCATTCAACTGAAAGGTTATGTAAAAACTCAACAGTGAACTCCAAATGACCCAATCTGCTGGCCTTTTCCTGGCCTAACTCTGCTTTACTGTATCTGTAATATTTGTTAATTTCTCGGTAAAGCTTTCATTTTTTCCTCCATATTCCTACTTCACTTTTCACATCTCTAAGAAGTCAGTTACTCTCCCTTTTTTTCACTTCCCAAATTAGGACATTCACCTAGGTTCTTTCCTTAGCTCATGACAAATGACATACATTCATGAGCAGGTAGTCTGCTATAGTAGAAAGGGAACTGAATTAGGTATGTGAAGAACTGCATTCAAATCCTAATCATGTTTTACACTAAATTTGTGACGTTTGACCAGTCACAAACTTTTGGAGTCTCAGTTTTGTCATCTATAAACAGTAAGATGAAACTACTTGCCTTACCTATATTACTGGGTTATAGTGAGGAATAAAAGGGATAATAGGGAATTCCCTGGTGGTCCAGTGGTTAAGACTCAGTGCTTTCACTGCCGTGGGCTCGGGTTTGATCCCTGGTCGGGGAACTAAGATTCCCCCAAGCTGTGCAGCATGGCCAAAAAGAAAAAAGGGTAATAGATGTAAAAACTTTGATAACATATATTGCTATGCAAGGGATATTACTTATGTTATTAGAAGACAGCTAGATTATTGGCACTGTGAGACAGACACTTTGTGTAAAGCTAATTAGCCCTCAAAGGGATTAAACCATGACCTTCTATTAATTATCCATATTTGAACCAACTAGTCTAACAGGTCCAGGCCAGATAGAGTATTTCTTTGCATATGTTTATTATGAAATCTAATTTTTCAATTTTGGAATAGTATTTCACAAAGTTTTGATGAGGATGCCAACTCTCCTAGCATTAGAGTACTAGCAGAAGTAGTCATTGTGTAGAGTTTAACATGTTAATCCAACATCTGTACAACTCTTTTGCGTGTACTGTTAAGTCCTTGAATATTGATAAATTAATAAGTAGTATATAATCTCTTCATGTTTTATTGCAAGCATTTGAACATTGGATTATTTATATTAGAGGAGTATGGGCCCTCAGGTTACCTATAAATTTCAGGACATCTTTTGCCACATCCACAAACAGATGGAGGGCCATCCCCACCACCAGCTCTACTAGTGCTACTTCTATCCATAGGATTTGCTCCTCCTCCTCCAATTCCTTTGGTAGACCATCACCATCATCATCATTGTTCAAGGACCTCTTCCTCCATCACTGCCTTTGTTTGGGGACCTCTTGCTTCAACTTAAGGAATGAAGTATAAATAAATGCATAAACCTGAACTCTATGGATTGATTCTTGAACCCTATGACATGATTCTCCATGAAGAGAATCAAATGGTCAAAGGCAAAACATTGACTAGGGTTTATGGCATCCTCTAGCCATTGGTGATTAATGTGCAAATAACTGCATACCTGTCTACAGGAAAGAATAAAACTGCTGACTCATTTGCTTTCTTTTCTGAACTCACCATCTTATGTTCCTTTTTCAGTATAGTATCTCAATAATTGGAAACTACATAGGGAATATGAAATTCATGTAGAAGGCAAAGAAGAAACAATAAAATTGTACAAGGATAATTGTACTAGTTTCCTGAGGCTGCCATAACAAATTACTACAAACTGGGTATCTTAAAACAACAAAAACTTATCTCTCACAGTTCTGGAGTACAGAAGTCCAAAGTCAAGTGTTGCATGATCCACATTCCCTCTGGAGGCTCTAGGGACAATCTCTTTCTTGCTTCTTCCAGCTTCTGATGGCTGTTGGCATTCCTTGGGTTGTGGCACCATCTCTCTCTATTCTATTTTCACATTGCCTTATCCTCTTTGTGTCTGTAAACTCCCTCTACCTCTCTTTAATAAGGGGATTGCATTTAGGGCTCACCCAGATAATCCAGAATAAGTGCCTCTTCTCAAGATCCTTAACTTAATCACATCTTTTGCCATATAAGGTAATCACAGATTCTGGGGATTAGGATGTGGACTTATCTTTTGGGGGTCACCATTCATCCCACTACAGTAATATAGAAAACACAACCTTAAATGAAAAGCAATTTTGATTCCATTATCATATTTAAGTACTATAATGTAAGTGCTTTTTAAAAATTATTGACCCTTGTCATCTTAGTTATTTTTGTTCTTAAGATAATGATGTTTACTATTGAGATTTAAATTTTTATAGTGTAGAATAGGTCACAACATTCTGTGGTGACAATAACCTAATTATTTTGTATATGGTATAGTAAAGTGCCTTTTTCATGAGTATTGTTTTGCTTAATCATCATCAAACAATGTATTTTTTAAAAAGCTTACTGCAGGAAGTGATGAAGATGGTGGAGTAGGAAGACCCTTAGCACACCTCCTCCCATGGGCACATCAAAATTACAACTATATACAGAGCAACTATTGATGAGAAAGACCAGAATACTAGTAGAAAATATCTTTTACAACTAAAGATATAAAGAAGGAACCACATTGAGATGGGTAGGAGGAGCAGAGATGTGATATAGTCATGACCTGTACCCCTGAGTGGGTGACCCACAAATGGGAGGATAATTACAATTGCAGAGGTTCTACCCAAGGAGCAAGAGGCCTGAGCCCAACATTGGGATCTCCAGCCCAGGGGTCCTGTACCAGGAAGACAAGCCCCCAGAACATTTGGCTTTGAAGCCCAGTGGGACTTGCTTTCAGGAGAGCCAGAGGGCTGTGGAAAATAGAGACTCCACTCTTAAAGGGTGCACACAGAACCTCACATGCTCCAGGACCCAGGGCAGAAGCAGTAATTTTTTTTTTTTAAACTTTATTGGAGTATAATTGCTTTACAATGGTGTGTTACTTTCTGCTTTATAACAAAGTGAATCAGCTATGCATACACATATATCCCCATATCCCCTCCCTCTTGCATCTCCCTCCCACCCTCCCTATCCCATCCCTCTAGGTGGTCACAAAGCACCAAGCTAATCTCCCTGTGCTATGCAACTGCTTCCCACTAGCTATCTATTTTACATTTGGTAGTGTATATATGTCCATGCCAGTCTCTCACTTTGTCCCAGCTTACCCTTCCCCCCCTCCCATGTCCTCAAGTCCATTCTCTACATCTGAGTTTTTATTCCTGTCCTGCCCCTAGGTTCTAAAGAACCATTTTTTTTTTTTTTTTTAGATTCCATATATATGTGTTAGCATACGGTATTTGTTTTTCCCTTTCTGACTTACTTCACTCTGTATGACAGACTCTAGGTCCATCCACCTCACTACAAATAACTCGATTTGTTTCTTTTTATGGCTGAGTAATATTCCATTGTATATATGTGCCACAGCTTCTTTATCCATTCATCTGTCGATGGACACTTAGGTTGCTTCCATGTCCTGGCTATTGTAAATAGAGCTGCAATGAACATTTTGCTACATGACTCTTTTTGAGTTATGGTTTTCTCTGGGTATATGCCCAGTAGTGAGATTGCTGGGTCTTATGGTAGTTCTATTTTTAGTTTTTTAAGGAACCTCCATACTGTTCTCCATAGTGGCTGTATCAATTTACATTCCCACCAACAGTGCAAGAGGGTTCCCTTTTCTCCACACCCTCTCCAGCATTTATTGTATGTAGATTTTTTGATGATGGCCATTCTGACTGGTGTGAGGTGATACCTCATTGTAGTTTTGATTTGCATTTCTCTAATGATTAGTGATGTTGAGCATCCTTTCATGTGTTTGTTGGCAATCTGTATATCTTCTTTGGAGAAATGTCTATTTAGGTCTTCTGCCCATTTTTGGATTGGGTTGTTTGTTTTTTTGCTATTGAGCTGCATGAGCTGCTTGTAAATTTTGGAGATTAATCCTTTGTCAATTGCTTCATTTGCAAATATTTTCTCCCATTCTGAGGGTTGTCTTTTGGTCTTATTTATGGTTTCCTTTGCTGTGCAAAAGCTTTTAAGTTTCATTAGGTCCCATTTGTTTATTTTTGTTTTTATTTCCATTTCTCTAGGAGGTGGGTCTTTTCTCCATTGTATATTCTTGCCTCCTTTATCAAAGATAAGGTGACTATATGTGCATGGGTTTATCTCTGGGCTTTCTATCCTGTTCCATTTATCTATATTTCTGTTTTTGTGCAAGTACCATACTGTCTTGATTACTGTAGCTTTGTAGTATAGTCTGAAGTCAGGGAGCCTGATTCCTCCAGCTCCATTTTTCTTTCTCAAGAAAGAAAAAATTGCTTTGGCTATTTGGGGTCTCTTGTGTTTCCATACAAATTACGAAATTTTTTGTTCTAGTTCTGTGAAAAATGCCATTGGTAGTTTGATAGGGATTGCATTGAATCTGTAGATTGCTTTGGGTAGTATAGTCATTTTCACAATGTTGATTCTTCTAATCCAAGAACATTGTATATCTCTCCATCTGTTTGTATCATCTTTAATTACTTTCATCAGTGTCTTATAGTTTTCTGCATACAGGTCTTTTCTCTCCTTAGGTAGGTTTATTCCTAGGTATTTTATTCTTTTTGTTGCAATGGTAAATGGGAGTGTTTCCTTAATTTCTCTTTCAGATTTTTCATCATTAGTGTATAGGAATGCAAGAGATTTCTGTGCATTAATTTTGTATCCAGAAGCAGTAATTTGAAAGGAGCCTAGGTCAGACCCACCTGCTGATCTTGAAAATCCTCCCAGAGAGACAGGAGGCAACTGGAGCTCACCCTGGGGACATAGAACCTGGCAGCAGCCATTTTTGGGAGCTTGTTCTACCACGTGGACACTGGTGCTGGCAGGCATCATTTTGGAATCCTCCCTCTAGCTTATTAGTGTTGGCACCCAGCCCCACCCACCCTCCTGTAGACAGCAGTCCTGGGACAGCTCAGGCCAAGCAAGTAGCTGGGTATGGACACAGCCTCACGCACCAGCAGGCCAGTCACCTTAATACCCCTTGAGCCCACATCCACCCCTGAAGCCAGAGACCCCAGGACCCAGCTCTGCCCACCAGAGAGGAGTATACTGCTGCCTGGCACTAGCCCTGGGATCAGCCTCACCCATCAGTTGGGCATGCACGAGCCTCAGGACCACCTGATTCCCCAGCTCTGCCCACCAGCAGCCTGACACCAATGTTGAGGACCCAAGGGCCCTGCAGCCAGAGACCCTGGGACCTGGATCTACCCACCAGCAGGCCAACACTAGATTCGGAACCCCTGGCCCTGCAGCCACCCAACCTGGAACCTGTCTCTGGTCACCAATGGACCAGCACTTGCCCTGGTACCCCTGGGGCTCTGCAGCCAGCTGTCTCATTACTTGGTCCTGTCCACCAGTGGCTGGCAGCCTCTGCACAAGGTAGGGCCTGGCAACCAACCATACTTAGGGCCAGCCAAGTCTACCATATCTCACAGAGTAGTCAGCTCGCCACAACAGAAGGACCCACAGAGCCCACATAAGGGACACCCCTAGAGCATATAGCTCTGGTGACCAGAGGGGTGCACTGCTGGGATGCATAGAACATCTCCTACAAATTGCCACTTCTCCAAGGTTGGGAAATATAACCAACCTACCAAATAAATAGAAATAAAAACAGCAAATTAGGCAAAATGAGGCAACAGAGGAATATGTTCTAAACGAAGGAACAAAATAAAACCCCAGAGGAAGAACTTAGTGAAGTAGAGATAAGCAATCTATGCAGTAAAGAGCTCAAGATAATGAACATAAAGATGCTCAAAGAACTCAGGAGAAGATTGGATGAAAATTGTGAGAAGTTAGAAGTTTTTAACAAAGAGAAAATATACAGAAGAACCAAGCAGAGAATACAATTACTGAAATTTTAAAATACATTAGAAGGAATCAGCAGTAGATTAGATGATACAGAGGAATGGATCAAGGAGATGGAAGACAGAGTAGTGGAAATCACTGAAGCTGAACAGAAAAAAGAAAAAAGGATGAAAAGAAATTAGGACAGTTTAAGAGACCTCAGGGACAACATCAAGTGTATAGCATTCACATTATAGGGGGTCTCAGAAGGAGAAGAGGGAAAGGTGCAGAGAACATATTTGAAGCCATAATAGCTGAAAACTTCCATGTAAAATATGATGTCAAAAACAGTAATTGTAGGGGAGGGGAATACAAATACAGGGTTGTAGTTAAAATGCATTTGAAATTAAGAGATCAACAACTTAAAATAATCACACACACACATGGTAACCACATACCAAAATCTATAATGGATAGACAAAAAAGAGAACAGAATCCAAACACAACACATTTGATAGTCATGAATCACAAGGGAAGAGAGCAACAGAATAAGAAAGGAACAGAAAAGAAATACAATAACAACCATAAGACAATGAACAAGTAGCAATAAATACATACCTATCAATAATTACTTTAAAAGTAACTGGACTAAATGCTCCAACAAAAAGACATAGAGTGGCTGAACGGATACCAAAAAAAAAGGCCCATGTATACGCTGCCTACAAGAGACTCACTTCAGATCTAAAGACACACTGAAAGAGAGAGGATGGAAAAAGTTATTCCATGCATATGGAAATGAAAACAAAGCTGGGGTAGCAATAATTATATCAGATGAAATACACTTTGTTTTTTTATTATAAGTTTTTTTTGTATAAATTTACTTATTTATTTATTTTTGGCTGCATTGGGTCTTCGTTGCTGCACGTGGGCTTTCTCTAGGTGCGGCAAGCGGAGGCTACTGTTCGTTGTAGCATGCGGGTTTCTCATTGCAGTGGCTTCTCTTGTTGCGGAGCACAGGCTCTAGGTGTGCAGGCTTCAGTAGTTGCGGCACGTGGGCTCAGTAGTTGTGGCTCACAGGCTCTAGAGCGCAGGCTCAGTAGTTGTGGAGCATGGGCTTAGTTGCTCCGCAGCATGTGCAGGAATTGAAGCTGTGTCCCCTGCATTGGCAGGTGGATTCTTAACCACTGCACCACCAGGGAAGTCCCTGAAATACACTTTAAAACTAAGAATATTATGTAATATTCAAGGGATCAATCTAAGTAGAAGATATAACAATTGTAAATATGTAAGCACCCGACATAGAAGCACCTAAGTACATAAAGCAAATATTAACAGACATAAAGGGAGAAACTGACAGTAACACAAAGTTACTAATAGTAGAGGACTTTATCATCCCACTTACAGCAATGGATAGATCATCCAGACAGAAAATCAATAAGGACACACTGGCCTTAAATGGCATATTAGAGTTAATGAACTTAATAAATATATATAGAACATTCCATCCAAAAACAGCAGAATATACATTCCTTTCAAGTGCATATGGAACATTCCCCAGGATATATCACATGCTAGGCCATAAAATAAGTCTCGGCAAATTTAGAAAATTGAAATCATATGCAGCATTTCTCCTGACCACGTGCTATAAGACTATAAATCAACTAAAAGGAAAAAACTGCAAAAACACAAACACATGGAGGCTAAACAATATATTGGGTTGGACAAAAAGTTTGTTTGGGTTTTTCCATAACATTTTAAACCTGAACAAACTTTTTGGTCAACCCAGCACTACTAAAACAACTAATGGATCACTGAAGAAATTGAAGAATAAAGTGAAAAATACCTGGAGACAAATGAAATTGAAAAGACATGATCCAAAATCTATGGGATACAGCAAAAGCTGTGCTAAGAAGAAAGTTTATAGTGATACAAGCCTACCTCAGGAAAGAAGAAAAATCTCAAATAAACAACCTAACCTTACACTTAAAGGAACTAGAAAAAGAAGAGCAAGCAAACCCAAAATTGGTAGAAGGAAAGAAATCATAAAGATCAGAGCAGAAATAAATAAAATAAAGACTGAGAAAATAATACAAAAGATCAATGAAAGTAAGAGCTGGTTCTATGAAAAGACAAAAAAAAAATTGATAAACCTTTAGCCAGACTCATCAAGAAAAAAGAGAGAGGGCCCAAACCAATAAAATCACAGACAACTGATACCACAGACATACTGTGAACAGTTATTCACAAATAAAATGGACAACCTAGAAGAAATGGACAAGTTCCTAGAAATGTACAATATCCCATGACTGAATCAGGAAGAAATAGAAAATTTGGGCAGACCAATTTTGAGTAGTGAAATTGAATCAGAAATAAAACATCTCCCAACAAACAAAATTCCAGGACCAGACAGTTTCAAAGGGGAATTCTGCCAAACATTTAGAAAAGAGTTAACATCTACCCTCCTCAAACTATGCCAAAAAATTGCAGAGGAAAGAATGCTTCTGAACTCATTCTATGAGGCCAACATCACCCTGATACCAAAACCAGACAAAAATATCACAAAAAAAGAAAATTCCAGGCCAATTTTACTGATGAACACAGATGCAAAAATTCTCAACAAAATATTAGCAAACTAAATTCAACAATACATTAAAAGGGTCACATACCATAATCAAGTGGGATTTCACCTAGGGATGAAAGGATAGTTCAATATCTGCACATTAATCAATGTGATAAACCACATTAACAAATTGAAGAACAAAAATCATATGATCATCTCAGTAGATGCAGAAAAAGCTTTTGACAAAATTCAACATCCATTTATGAGAAAAACTCTCAACATAGTGGGTATAGAGGGAACATACATAAACATAATAAAGGCCACATATGACAAGCCCACAGCTAACATACTCAGTGGTGAAAAGCTGAAAGCATTTCCTCTAAGATCAAGAACAAGGCAAGGATGCCCACTCTTGTCACTCCTATTCAACATAGTATTGGAAGTCCTAGCCACAGCTATTAGACAAGAAAAAGAAGTAAAAGTATTCCGAATTGGAAAGGACAAGATGCATGATACTATACATATCATGTACTACTAGAACATATCAATGAATACAGAAATGTTGCAGGATAAAAAATTAATATACAGAAATTTGTTGCATTTCTATACACTAACAATGAACTAGCAGGAAGTGAAATTAAGAAACCAATCCTGTTTAAAATCACATGAAAAAGAATAAAATACCTTTGAATAAATCTAAGGAAGTAAAAGATCTATACTTGGAAACCCATAAGACACTGATAAAAGAAATTGAGGATGGAAAGATATACCTTTTTCATGGATTGGAAGAATTAATACTGTTAAAATGACCATACTACCCAAGGCAATCTACAGATTCAATGCCATCCCTATTAAAAGACCAATGGCATTTTTCACAGAACTGAAACAAATAATTCTAAAATTTGTATGGAAACATAAAAGACCCCAAATAGCCAAAAGAATCTTGAGAAAGAACAAAGCTGGAGGTATCACACTCCCTGATTTCAAACTGTACTACAAACTACAGTAATCAAAACAATATGGTACTGGCCCAGAAACAGAAACGTAGATTAATGGAGCAGAATAGAGAGCTGAGAAATTAATCCACACTTACATGGGAAATTAATCTGTGACAAAGGAGGCAAGAACATACAATGAGGAAAAGACAGCCTCTTCAGTAAATGGTGTTGGGAAAACTGGGCAGCTATGTGCAAAATAATCAAACTGGATTACTCTCACACCATGCACAAATATAAATTAAAAATGGATTAAAGGCTTGAATGCAAGACCTGAAGCCACAAAACTTCTGGAAGAAAACATAGGCAGTAAACTCTTCGACATCGGTCTTAGTAATATTTTTCTGGATATGTCTCCTCAGGAAAGGGAAACAAAAGCAAAAATAAACAAATGTGACTACCTCAACTAAAAAGCTTTTGCACAGCAAAGAAAACTAACAAAACAAAACACCCATCTATTGAATTGGAGAAGATATTTTCAAACAATGTATCTGATAAAGGGTTAATATCCAAAATATACAAATAATTCATACAGCTCAATATCAAAAACCCCAAACAACCAGAATAAAAGATGGACAGAGGAGCTGAATAGACATTTTTCCTAAGAAGACATACAGATGGACAATAGGAACCTGAAATTCTGTTCAATATCACTAACCATCAGGAAATGCAAATCAAAACCACAGTGAGATATCACTTAACACCTGTCAGAATGGCTATTATCAAAAAGACAACAAATAACAAGTGTTGGCGAGGATATTGAGAAAAGGGAACCCTCGTGTACTGTTGGTGAGAATGTAAATTGGTGCAGCTACTATGGAAAACAGTGTGAAGATTCTTCAAAAATTTAAAAATAGTAGTACCATATGATTCAGCAATTCCACTCCTGGATATTTATCTGAAGAGAACAAAAACAGTAATTTGAAAAGATATACGCATCCCTATGTTCATTGCACCATTACAATAGCCAAGATCTGGAAGCAACCTAAGTGCCCATCAGTGGATGAATGGATAAAGAAGATGTAGTATATATATAAAATGGAATATTACTCAGCCATAATAAAGAATGAAATAATGCCATTTGCAGCTACATGGATGGACCTAGAGATTACCATACTAAGTGCAGTAAGTCAGAAAGAGAAAGAAAAATACTGTATGATTTCACTTATATGTGGAATCTAAAAAACAAAATAAATGAACAAACATGAAAAAACAGAAACAGTTATAGATGTAGAGAACAAACTGGTGGTTGCCAGAGGGAACGAAGTGTCTGGGAGGAAAGAAAGTGGTGAGGGAGATTAAGAGGTACAAGCTTCCGGTTACAAAATAAATGTCATGGGTATGAAATGTAACAGTGTGGGGAATATAATCAATAACTATGTAATATCTTTGTATGGTGACATTGTAACTAGACTTATCTTGGTGATCATTTTGAAATTTCGAATCACTGTGTTGTATAACAGAAACTAACATAGTGTTATATGTCAACTACACTTTAAAAACAAACAAACTCATAGAAAAAGAGATCATATTTGTGGTTACCAGAGTCAGGATGTGGAGGGAGGGGGAATTGGATGAAGGTAGTCAAAAGGTACAAACTCCCAGTTATAAGATAAACAAGTACTGGAGATGTAATGTACAGCATGATAAATATAATTAACACTGCTGTGTGTTATATATGGAAGTTGTTAAGAGAGTAAATCCTGAGTTCCCATCACAAGGAAAAAATATTTTTTCTATTTCTCTAATCTTGTATTTATATGAGATGATGGATATTCACTAAACTTACTATGGTAATCCTTTCATGATGTATGTAAGCCAAATCTTTATGCTGTATACCTTAAGCTTATATCGTGCTGGAGAGTCAAGAAAGGAGCTGGAGAAAGGAATTTTTCAACATATATATATATAGCATCCTGGTAGAACCCCCACATGACCTGTATAAGAAATTGAAATCCTGCCCAGGTTTTCAGATTGGCCTCTGGGTAGCAAACAAATGAAGCAGAGTAGAATAGCTTTTCAAGGCCTGTGAAAACCAAACTGTCATTTGAAACTTAGCCCACAAAAGTGGGCTATAACCGGAGGGCTAAATCTAAACTGCTTGCTAGAATATAAGACGTAAATATGATCTGGACACTCAGAACATAACACCTGCATGTCCAGGATACAATCATAAATCACTTATCACATGAAGCACCAGAAAAACCTTGAATGAAAAAATACAATTAACAGATGCCAACACGCACATGAAGCAAATTAATTTGCTCTTTCTAATCAAGTATCTGTTCAAATGTCATCTCAAAGAAGCCTTCCCTGATCACCTATAATCAGTAGCACCCTAGTTGTCACTCTAACCACTCAATCTGCTTTGTTTTTCTCAAACTCATCTAATATTATGTGTCCACTTGTTTTGTGTATTTCTCCCCAATAGTTTTAATTGTTCAGGGATCAGGGGATTTTTTTTGTTCACATAGTACATTTTTTTTTTTTTTAAATTAATTAATTTATTTATTTTTGGCTGTGTTGGGTCTTCGCCTCTGTGTGAGGGCTTTCTCTAGTTGTGGCAAGTGGGGGCCACTCTTCATCGCGGTGCGCGGGCCTCTCACTGTCGCGGCCTCTCTTGTTGCGGAGCACAGGCTCCAGACGCGCAGGCTCAGTAGTTGTGGCTCACGGGCCCAGTCGCTCCGTGGCATGTGGGATCCTCCCAGACCAGGGCTCGAACCTGTGTCCCCTGCATTGGCAGGCAGATTCTCAACCACTGCGCCACCAGGGAAGCCCCACATAGTACATTTTGATAAGAAACAATACATTTCCATAAGAAACAAAAAGCTTAGGTACCTATGATTTTCTTGATAGGCAAACACTCTTAATAGTGTTAATCTTTTCTCTGGGAGAATGATTGGGCAAATGAGAGGCATAGACATTCTTCCATGCATTTTCGCTTCATTTGGAATGTTGCAAAAAGAAACTGCTCTGCGGCATTCCAGAGGATATTGTGGAGGCCCAAGACTGAAGCCTTAGTTGCTACCGGGTAGCAAGACTGCTTGGCTACCAGGTAGTCAGTGCTTTTAAGGAAGTGCAAAGAAGTACTTCTAATGGAATATTCTACTTTAAGTATGCATTGAGTTGTTTTTGGTAGGCAGACAAATTGTGTTTCCTTTAGAACATATAGTGTCAGCTCAACTGCCGATGATAGGCCCAGCCTAGATGCTAAATGAGATAGGACATCATTTGCCTGTGGGCCATCACACTAACAAATCTCCGTCAAATTCTTAAGGATGAGATGAGTCAAAAAGCCACAGAGTCCTTCTAAAGTAGAAATCAATAAATTTGGACTGGACCACAAGTAAACATCTGGATATGAAACCAAAAATATAGAGAAAAAATTTATGATCAATAAAGTCCCAAGTAGACAGTAGAAGGCCCATACTCAAGAGCAGATTCTGTACCAACAGAGCATAGTGTTAAAGAAAATGTATTCTGACACTTGTTAAAATGGTGAGGAAGACTATTCAAAATTATTGCAATTAGAGTATTGCAATAGGGGAGAGAGAGAGTGGGCTCATCTCTGACTATAAGAAGGACACATGGGAATAGCCAAGGAGAAGGGTGAGAGGATCAGTGGATAGAAAATTACTAAGAGGCGGTATCAAAGGTAGGGGCATTCTTGCTAAACAGACCTAACAGGATTCTTGCTAATGGCAGGCCAAGGACTTATACATCAAATGTGGGGGATGAGGAATTTGATCAGATATCAAGTGTGGGGGGATTCTCTCTAAACTGACTTAGCAGGATTCTTGCTAAAATTGGGCTGGGCAGGCCAAAGACAGGACTGGGGCCAAGGTCAAGGCATAGTTGAAAAGAGGGCTCAGAGGAACCTGACTAAGTTTGGTCAAGGAGAGAGTCTTTGTCAGTAACTCCCTTCATTTTGAGAGCCTGCTGAAGTTAGTTCTTAGGTCATAAGGAAATGATCAAAGGTAGGAACCCCAGAAGATAAAGTATTCTTCCATTGGCCTGCACACAGTGGTCAGTGCATTTGTGAAATAGAGGGTAATGCACATTGTCCATCAATAGTAGGAACAAACTGAGAGACATGGTAAATAAACAAGGGGTTGACTTGCAGAAGAAGAAAGACTTCCGTGATAAAACGGGTAGCAGTGGAAGGTGTGAAAGGGGATGGAAAAGCAACTGTGGGGCAAATAATAAACTACAGGTGGTCACAACCTCTAATATGATGTCATGCATAGAGAAGCAGGCTTGAATAAGTCAGAAATAAAAATTGTGACAATGCCTGTGATAAGTGGAATCATTGGTCCCAATGCACTATACTGCCATCTGTAATCGTAATTCACAGAGTGCATAGAGTCCCCAGATTGAGGAGGTTGATTAAAGTTAGGGCCCAGCATTAACCTCCTGCCCCACCCCAACCCCTACCACCAGTTGAAGGTGGGTGGGTTTTGTGAGATTTCCTGTGTCAACCTGAAATGCAGAAAGGAGCTGCCTGGCTAGGACAAAACACCTCAGTGTCCTCATTGTCTTCTTCCCACTTGATCATGGTGTATGATCCTTTTAACGTATTGCTGGATTTGGTTTGCTAATATTTTGTTGAGAATTTTTGCATCTATGTTCATCAGTGATACTGGCCTGTAAATTTTTTTCGTGTGATATCTTTGTCTGGTTTTGGTATCAGGGTGATGCTGGTCTCATAGAATGAGTTTGGAAGTGGTCCTTCCTCTTGTTTTTTGGGAAGAGTTTGAGAAAGATTGGTATTCATTTTCCTTTAAATGTTTGGTAGAATTCACCAGTAAAACCATTTGGTCCTGGACTTATATTCATTGGGAGGTTTTTGATTACTGACCTGACTCAATCTCCTTACTAGTAAATAGTCTGTTCAGATTTTCTATTTCTTCATGATTCAGTCTTAGAAGGTTGTATGTTTATAGGAATTTGTCCATTTCTTCTAGCTTGTCCAATTTGTTGGTGTATAATTGTAGTCTTTTATGATCTTTTGTATTTCTCTGTTATTGGTTGTAACATCTCTTTCATTTCTGATTTTATTTATTTGAGTCCTCTCTCTGTTTTTCTTGGTGAGTATAGGTAAATGTTTTAAATTTTGTTTATCTTTTAAAAAACTAGCTCTTGGTTTCATTGATCTTTTCTATTACCTTTTTAGTCTCTTTTAGTTCTGCTCTGATCTTTGTTTCCTTCTACTAACTTTGGGCTTACTTTCCTTCTTCTTCTAGGTCCTTGAGGTATAAAGTTAGGTTGTTCATTTGAGACCTTTCTTGTCTCTTTAGGTAGATGTTTATCACTAAGAACTTCCCTCTTAAAACTGCTTTTGCTGCATCCAATAAGTTTTGGTATGTTGTATTTCCATTTTCATTTGTCTCAAGATATTTTTTGACTTCTCTTTTGTTTCTTCTTTGATCCATTGGTTGTTCAGTAGCATGTTGTTTAATCTCCATATATTTGTGAGTTTTCCAGTTTTCTTCTCATAACTGATTTCTAGTTTTATACCATTGTGGTCATAAAAGATGCTTAATATAATTTCAGTTTTCTTAAATTAATTAAGACTTTTTTTTGTGGCCCAACATATGATCTATCTTGGAGAATGTTCCATGTGTGCATGAGAAGAATGTGTATTATGTTGCTTTTGGATGGATTGTCTGTATATGTCTTTTAAGTCCATCTGGTCTAATGTGTGGTTTAAGACCAATGTTTCCTTATTGGTTTTCTGTCTGAATGATTTATCCATTGATTAAAGTGGGGTATTAAAGTCCCATACTATGATTATATTGTTTTCTATTTCTCCTTTTAGGTCTGGTAATATTTGCTTTATATATTTAGGTGCTCCTGTACTGTGTGCATCAGCTATTATTTCTTTAAATAAGCTCTCTAGGGACTTCCCTGGTGTTCCAGTGGTTAAGAATCCACCTTCGAATGCAGGGGACGTGGGTTCGATCCCTGGTCAGGGAACTAAGATCCCACATGCTGCAGGGCAACTAAGCCCACATGCTCTAGAGCCCACACGCTACAACTAGAGAGCCTGTGCACCACAACAAAGAGACCACGTGCTGCAATGAAAGATCCCGAATTCCACAATGAAGATCCCATGTGCCACAACTAAGACCCGATGCAGCCAAATAAATAAATATTAAAAAAAAAAAAGCTCTCTACCCTTTCTCCCTTTCTTCTTCTCAGATTCCAGTGATGCATATATTTCTGTTTATGGTATCCCATAAGTCCCATATGTTTATTTCTTTCATTTTCATTCATTTTTCTTTTTGCTTCTCTGATTGAATAAGTTCAATTGACCTGTCTTCTAGATCACTGATTCTCTCTTCTGCTTGTTCAAGTCTGGTGTCAAAGCTCTCTATTGAATTCTTTAGATCAGTCATTGTATTCATCAGTTCCTAAATTTCTGTTTCTTTTTAAGGTTTTCTATCTCTTTGTTGAACTTCTCATTTTATTCTTGTGTTGTTTTCCTGATATAGGCATACCTTGTTTTATTGCGCTTTACTTTATTGTGCTTTGCAGATGTGACATTTTTAACAAATTGAAGGTTTGTGGCAACCTTGAGCTGTCAGATGATGGTTAGCATTTTTTTTTAGCAATAAGGTATTTTTAAATTAAGGTAGATACATTTTTTTAGACATAATGCTGTAACACATTTAATAGACTATAGTATTGTGTAAACATTTATATGCACTGGGAGACCAAAAAATTTGTGTGCCTTACTTTATTGCAATATTTGGTTTATTGCAGTGGCCTAGAGCTGAACCCACAATATCTCTAAAGTATGCCTGTATTGTTGGGGGTTTTTTTTAAATTAATTAATTTATTTAATTTATTTATTTTGGCTGTGTTGGGTCTTCGTTGCTGCGCGTGGGCTTTCTCTAATTGCGGCAAGCAGGGGCTACTCTTCATTACAGTGCCTGGGCTTCTCATTGCGGTGGCTTCTCTTGCTGCAGAGCACGGGCTCTAGGCACGTGGGCTTCAGTAGTTGCAGCATGTGGGCTCAGTAGTTGTGGCTCACAGGCTCTAGAGCACAGGCTCAGTAGTTGTGGCGCACAGGCTTAGTTGGTCCGCGGCACGTGGGATCTTCCTGGACCAGGGATCGAACCCGTGTTCCCTGCACTGGCAGGCGGATTCTCAACCACTGCGCCACCAGGGAAGCCCCTGCCTGTATTGTTAAATTGCTCATTTGTGTTCTCTTGTACCTCCCTGAGCATCTTTAGAATAATTATTTTGAATTGTTTGTCAGGCAATTCCTGTATCTCCATTTCTTTGGGGCCAGTTACTGGAGGTTAACTGCATTCTTTTGGTGGAGACATGTTTTCCTGATCCTTTGTCATCCCTGTAGCCTTGTGTAGGTGTCTGTGCATTTGAAGAAGCAGTCACCTCTTCCAGACTTTATGGACTGACTTCCATAAGTGAAGCCTTTCACCTTTGGGTGGGGTATGATGGAGCATGCTGTGACCCCTGGTCTAGTAATGTAGGGCACCAAGTGAAGTGGTGTGTTTTGTCACCAGCTCTGTTAAGACATGATGTCTCTGGCCCAGGATGCTGTGTTCTACTGCATCAACAACTGTGTGATCCTTGGTGAGTACTCTGGGGTCCACAGTGGCTTCAAGGGCAGTTGTCTTCAGCAGTACCTCCAGTTCTGGTGGCCAGAGACCATGGCAGGCAATGGTAGTGGCTGGATCCAGTATTTTGCACACACTCAGCTGTGGGAGCCAGCTACATGTGCCTATGCAGTGACAGGGTCCAGTTGCAGACACCCATGTAGTGATAGGGGTAAGGGCAGTTGTCTAGAATTGTGGCCAACCATGGCCATGGGCTTACTGGCAGCTATGGAGGCCCTGGATTTCGGCATGCTCTCTTGATGCTGCACACTTTCTCCTGGGTGTGCACACTACAGGGGAGGTCTTGATAGGGGTTGGGCTGTGGGTGTGCAGGAGCACAGCTGGAGGGGTTAGCTACAGGTGCGTATGGTGGTGCGGGCCCTTGACAGAGGCAGGGCTTGATCTGGGCCCACAAGCAGCTGTGGGGGCCCTGGCTGTTGGTGTGCTTTCCCATGGCTGCAAATTTTCCCTGTAGGTGTGCGTGCTGCAGTGGAGGTCAACAATGGGGTTAGGCTGGTGGCATGAAGCACACAGCTGAAGGGGATAGCCCAGTCATGGGTACAGCAGTGGGAGTCAGCCAGGGGGGTCTAGGTTGGTGTCTTGCCCTTGCATAGCCCTAGAGGCCTGAGCTGGCTATTGGTGCAGGTCCCAGGCTCTCACAGGAGTGGAAGAATTCAGGCAGCTGGTGTCTTATGCTTGGACAGCTGGTGATTCTTGGGATGGCTACTGGTGCAGTTTCCAACTCTGGCAGGGGTAGTGGTGGAGGGAGTCAGGTGGTTGGTGTCAGCAAATGCAAAAATCTGTGGGGTGAAAGCTGGTGAAATCTGCAGGGCATCTGTACTGTCTGTGCTGACTGTTGACTTCAACAGCAGTGAAATCCTCTGAATTTGTCTGTATTGCAGCTCTCTGTACCACAATGGCTCTTGCTACATTTCTGCTAATATTAGCCCTTGCTTTTCTTCTTTGTTCCTCACTGGCTCTATAAGTCTCAGATATGCTGATCTGGGTGGGGTGAAATCAAAGTGGGACCTTCACACCCTGCCCCAAGAGGCTGGAGAAGCTGGTCGCTTACCCCACTCTTCCTTTCCTGGTGAGGGGAACTCTTTCTAGCTGGGAAGATCCTTCTTGATGGTGAACAATTCCACTTGGGGGAATGGGATGATGCAGTCATAATGAGGTTGTCTTCCTTCTTTTCTTGTGCAATTATTCTCAGGTTTTTTTGTTCCACTCTGTTGTTAACATTTCCTAATGGACTCTGGAGGTTTCCCAGAGCTGTTTTTGTTCATGCATAGTTGTCCAATAATTGATCTTTATAGGGGGACATGGAGGCTGGGTTCTCCTATGTCTCCATTTTGGGCTCTTCTCCTAATTTGTATATATGTTTAACCATCCTTACCTTCCAGGGAGAAATCCTACTTGTTCTTGGAGTACAAATTTTTTAGTGTCCAGTTGAATTTAGTTTGCTAGTATTTTGAGGATAATTTTTGCATCTGTATTCATCAGAGATGTTGGCCTGCAAGTTTTCTTTTCTTTGGTGTCTTCATCTGGCTTTGGTATTAGGGTGATGCTGACCTTATAGAATGAGTTCAGAAGTGTTCTTTCTTCTATTTTTTGCAAGAGTTTAAGATGAATTGATATTAATTCTTCTTTAAATGTTTGGTAAAATTTACCCATAAAAAAGTCATGTAATCCTGGCCTTTTCTTTTTTGGGAGACTTTTGATTACTTCTTCAGTCTCCTTATTTGTTTTTGTTCTTTTCAGTCTTGGGAGGTGTATGTCTCCAAGAATCCCTCCATTTCTTCTAGGTTGTGCAATTTGTTGATGTGTAATTTTTCATCATTTTTGTAATTTTTCATATGATGCTTTTTATTTTTGTTTAATCAGTTGTAATGACTCTTTCATTTTTGATCTTATTCTTTTGAGTCTCCTCTCTTTTATTCTTAGTCTAGCTAATGGTTTGTCAGTTTTGTTTATCAAACACAAAACCCAACTCTTTCAAAAAACTAACTCTTAGTTTCATCAATTTTTAAATTGTTTCTCTAATCTCTATTTTATTTATTTCTGCTCTATCCTCTATTATTTCCTTCTTTCTGCTAATTTTGCATTTAGATTCTTTGCTTTCTCTAGCTCTAATTAGGTTATTTCAGATCCTCTTTTTAAATGTATGACAATGCTATAATATTCCCTCTTAGTACTGCTTTTGCTGGGTCCCATAAGTTTCGGTATGTTTTGTTTTTGTTTATCTTCAGATATTTTCTAATTTTCTTTTTGATTTCTTCTTTTCTCCTTTGGTTGTTCAGGATTGTGTTGTTTAATGTCCATGTATTTTTAAATTTTCCCATTTTCTTTCTTTTATTTATTTCCATTTTCATTCCATTTTTATCAGCAGAGATAATTTGAATGATTTCAATCTTCTTAAATTTGTTAGGACTTGTTTTCTGACCTAGCATGCAATCTATCCTGGAGAATGTTTCATGTGCACTTGACAAAAATTGAGTATTCTGCTGCTGTTGGCAGAAATGTTCTTTATATATTGTTAGCTCCATTTGGTCTATAGTGTTGTTCAGTGCTGCTGTTTCCTTTTTTATATTCTGTCTGGATGATCTATCCATTATAGACAGTGGGGTATTGAAGTCTTCTACCTACTATTACTGTATTTATGTCAATTTCTCTCTTCAGGTCTTCAGTGTTTGCTTTATATTCTTGGGTGATTTCATGTTGAGTGCATATATATTTATAATTTTTATATGTTTCTGTTGAATTGATCCTTTTATCATTATATAATGACCTTCTTTTTCTCTTGTTACTGTTTTTGACTTAGTCTATTTTATTTATGTAAGTATGGCCATCCCTGTTCTCTTTCAGTTATCATTTACATGGGCTATCTTTCTCCACCCCTTCACTTTCCCTTCCATGTGTCCTTAAATCTAAAGTGAGTCTATCATAGTCAGCACATTGTTGGGTCTCTTTTCAGTCCACTCAGACATTCTGTGTCTTTTGATTGGGGAGTTTAGTTCATTCACATTTATTTTATTATTTTTTTGATATACTCATTTAAGAAAAATAAGGTAACATTGATTGCTAACATTATATAAGTTTCATGTGTACAGCATTATATTTCTACTTCTGTATACCCTACCACATGCTCACCACCAAAATTTTATTTTCTGTCCATCACCATACAGTTCATCCCCTTTATCCATTTCACCCTTCCCCTCTGGGAACCACCACTCTGTTCCCTGTATCTATGTGTTTGTTTTGTTTTGGTTTGGCTTGTTCATTTATTTTGTTTATTAGTTTTCATATTCCAGATATGAGTAAAATCATACGGTATTTGTCTTTCTCCATCTGACTTATTTCACTTAGCATAATACCCTCAAGGTCCATCTGTGTTGTCACAAATGGCAATATTTCATCTTTTTTATGGCTGAGCAGTATTCCATTGTGTATTTATAACACATCATCTTTATCCATTCATCTGCTGATGGACACTTAAGTTATTGTAAATAATGCCATGATGAACATGGGGGTGCAGATATCTTTTCAGATTAGTGTTTTCATATTCTTTGGATAAATACCCAGAAGTGGGATAGTTGGATCATATGGTAGTTCTATTCTAAAATTTTTGAGGACTCTCCATACTTTTTTTGTTTTTTTTTTTTTTTTTTTTTTTTTTTGCCTCACCAATAGCTTACTCCTTTTTATTGCCGAGTAGTATTCCATTATATGAATATTCCAGACTTTCACCCCTTGAAGGACATGTGGGTTGTCTCTTTTTCTTTCTCTCTTGCTATTACAACTAAGGCTGCTATGGACATTTATGTACAGATTCTTCTGTGAACATAAATTTTCATTTTTTCTGGGATAAATGCCCTGGAGTATAGTTGCTGGGCTGTATGATAGGCGCATATTTAGTAACTGACAAACTCTTTTCCAGATCCATACTGTTTTCCATAGTGGCTGCACCAATTTATATTCCCACAAACAGTGTACAAGTGTTCCCCTTTCTTTACATCCTTGTCAACACTTTTGTTATTTCCTGCCTTTTTATAATAGCCATTCTGACGGGTGTGAAGTGATATCTCATTGTGGTTTTGATTTGCACTTCCCTAATAGTGATGTTGACCATGTTTTCACATGCTTCTTGGCCATCAGTATGTCTTTTGGGGAAAATGTTTATTCAGATCTTCTGCCTATTTTAAAATCAGGTTGGTTATTTTTTTTGTTGTTGAGTTTTATGTGTTCTTTATATAATTTGGATATTAACCCCTTATTGGATATATCATTGGCAAATATCTTCTATTTGATAACTTGTTTTTTAGCTTTATTGGTTTCCTTTGCTGTGTAGAAGCTTTTTAGTTTGATGTAATCCCATTTGTTTATTTTTGCTTTTGTTTCTCTTCCTTGAGGAGACATATCTAGAAAGATATTGTTAAGACTGTTGTCAAAGGGAGTAGTGCCTATGTTTTCTCCTAGGAGTTTTATGGTTTCAGGTCTTACATTAAAGTCTTTAATTTATTTTGAATTTGTTTTTGTGCATGGTGTGAGAGAATAGTCCAGTTTGATTGTTTTGCATGTCGCTGTCCAGTTTTCCTATCACCATTTACTGATGAAACTATCCTTTCTCCATTGTATGTTCTTTGCTCCTTTGCTGTAAGTTAATTGTCCAGCTCTTTCTTTTTTCTCAGAATTGCTTTGGCTATTTATGGTCTTTTGTGGTTCATATAAAATTTAGAATTTTTTGTTCTATTTTGTGAAAAACATCCTTTGTGTTTTGACAGGGATTGCATTGAATCTGTAGATTGCTTTAAGTAATAAGGACATTTTGTAGTTTGCTGAGCTTCCTTAAAACTACTGTTTTATATTTCTCATTAGGCAATTTATAGATCTGTTTCATTGATCTGTGTGTCTGTTTTTCTGCCAGTACCATGCTGTTTTGGTTACTATGGCTTTGTAGTATAGGTTGAAATAAGGGCGTGTGATACCTCCAGCTTTTTCTTTTTTCTCAGAATTGCTTTGGCTATTTGTGGTCTTTTGTGGTTACATATAAAATTTAGAATTTTTGTTCTGTATTGTGAAAAACGTCCTTGGTGTTTTGACAGAGATTGCATTGAAGCTGTAGATTGCTTTAAGTAATAAGGACATTTTGACAATGTTACTTCTTCTAATCCATTAGCATTTATTTGTGTCGTCTTCAATTTCTTTCAACAATGTGTTATAGTTTTCAGTGTATAGGTCTTTCACCTCCTAAATTTATTCCTAGGTATTTTATTCTTTTTTGTTGCAATTGTAAATGGAATTGTTTCCTTAATTTCTCTTTCTGCTAGCTCATTGTTAGTATATATAAATGCAGCAGATTTTTGTATATTGATTTTGTATCTGACAACTTTACTGTATTCATTTATTATTTCAAGGAGTTTTTTGGTGGAGTCTTTAGGGCTTTCTATAGATAAAATCATGTCAGTTGCAAATAGTGACAGTTTTACACATTCCTTTCCAATTCGGATTCCCTTTATTTCTTTTTCTTGCCTGATTGCTCTGGCTAGGACTTCCAATATTATGTTGACCAAGAGTGATGAGAGTGGGCATCCTTGTCTTTTTCCAGATCTTGGAAGGATAGTTCTCAATTTTTCACCATTATGATGTTAGCTGTGGGTTGGTCATTTGTTGTGAAGTTCATGGGCTCTGACACTGCAGATGTGGGGGGCAGGGGCCCTGGTTGTGGTTCCTCAGTGGCTGGAGGGACAGGGTCCTAGGCCCCACTGCTACTGCTGCCCAGTTACCTGTGGCTACAGGTGCTGGTGTGGTTGGGTGGCTGGAGTCATGTGTGCTGCCTTCCCTGGTGCTACTGGGTTCTCTGAAGGTATGGGCTCTGCTGCTGTGGTTAGAGAACTAGGACTGCAGGCTCCATCTCTGCTGTTCCTTCAGTTCTACTTCCTCCATGTGTTCCAATCCACCCACATTTAGATGTACAGATGTGTGGAATTTTCTGACATCCTGTTGTTTTGGGCGCAAGCACCTTTTTTGAGTTGTGGATGTTTTACTTGTTGTAGACTGAAGGAGAGGGAAAAGGTAGTTTCTCACTCTGCCATGTTTCCGACCCCATTCACATTTAGAGTGTTTATTGATAGGTAAGGACTTACCATTGCCATTTTGTTAATTGTTTCTGTCTCTTTTGTACTTTTCTTCTTCCTGTCTTATTCTCTGTTGTCTTTCTTTGTGGTTTGGTGATTTTTCCAGTATTAGGCACTTTGATTCTTTTCTCTTCATCTTGTGTATTTACGTACTTTTTTTGGGTGGTAACCAGAAGGTTCACATCAACCATTTTTAGTTTTAAGCTGATAAAACTGAACTTCAATTGTGTACAGAAACTCTACCATATATTTCCCCCTCATACTTTACATAATTGATGTCAAATTTTACTTCTTTCTATATTGTGTTTTTATTAACAAATTTCTGTGCTTATAATTCTTACTACATTTGTCTTTTAATTTATATACTAGTGTTAAAAAAGATTTATGCTATTACACTATTGTAGTATTAAATATTCTGAGTTTGTCTTCGTATTTACCTCTAGCAGTGGAATTTATACTTTCATATGCTTTTGGGTTGTTGATCAACATCTTTTCATTTCAATTTGAACTCTCTTTAGCAATTCTTGCAACACAGGGCTAGTAGTGAAAAACTACCTCAGTTTTTGTCTTGGAAAGTCTTTATCACTCTTTCATTCTTAAAGGACAGTTTTGCCAGGTACAGTGTTATTGGTTGGTAGTTTTTTTCTTTCAGTAATTTGAATATACCATCCCACTCTCTCCTGTCCTTCAAGGTTCCTTCTGAGAAATTCACTCATAGTCTCTTGGGGACTCCCTTGTATATAAGTCACTTTTCTCTTGCTGCTTTCAAAATTCTCTCATTGTCTTTGCCTTTTTATAATTTGTCAATGTAGACTTCTTTACACCTATGTCAAGACTTTTGGGCTTCATGAGTCTTGGTGTCCATTTCCCTCTATAGACTTGGGTTGTTTTCAGCCATTATTTCTTTAAATAAGCTTTCTGTCCATTTGTCTCTCTCCACCTTCTGGTACTCCCTTAATGCATATATTCATTCTTTTGATTGTGCCTCATAGGTCACATATGCTTTCTTGTCTTTTTTTTTTTCCTTCTTTTTTCTTTTTGTTCCTCCATCTGGCTAACTTCAAATGACCAGGCTTAGATTTTACTGATTTTTTCTTCTGTTTGATCAAGTCTGTTGTTGAAGTTCTCTATTAAATTTTTCAGTTCAATCATTGCATTCTTCAGCTCCAGGATATCTTTTTAGTTCTTTTTTATCATTTCTGTTTCTTTATTCAATTTCTCATTTTGTTTTTATATTGTTCTCCTAATTTTGTTTAACTGTATATCCATGTCCCCTTGTAGTTTGCTAAGCTCCCTTAAAAGTACTGTTTTATATTTCTCATTAGGCAATTCATAGATCTACATTTCTTTGGGTCAAGTTACTGGAAAATTATTGTGTTCCCTTGGTGGTGTCATGTTACCTTGATTTTTCGTTTTCCTTGAAGTGTTGCATGATCATTGTTTGTGTGTGGATTTAAATGTTAAACTTATCCAAAAACACTCTTACAGAAACACTCAGAATAATGTTGACCAACTATCTGGGCACCCTGTGTCCCAGTGAAGTTGACACATAAAATTAACCATAGCAATGCTGCAACTGGTAATGTTAATATTTATAAGGAAGACATTGATGGCAATAATAAATATGATGGTGATTATGATGACATTAATAAAGATGAATTTGGTAAGAATTGTTATGTTGAAGATAATGGTGATGAAGATGATGTTGAGAATGGAGATGTCGAAGATAGCGATGATAATAAGGGAGATGATGATAGTGTTGATGATGATGGTGATGCTGATGTTGGTGATGATGTTGATGATTATGGTGATGATTAAGATACTAAAGGTGTTTATGAAAATGATGGTTAAAGTGAAGTTGGTAATGATAGTGATAGGTGATAGTCATGGTGATGATGGTGAGATGGAGGAGGATGAGATTGTGAGAATAGTGAGGGTGATAGTAGTTATAATTATGTTGATGATTATGGTTATGATGAAAGTGAGAAGTATTTTTAGGAGGATATAAGGGAAAATATAAATTAAGTATAAGAGGTTTGATTCTCTCTGTTGAAAATCAGGAAAGAGACTTCTTTCTTGTCCCTTTATTTTTCCGAATTTCTTTCTTTGTCCTTTTCAAATGTATGTAAACCTATTTAATGCCTAAATAAGCTGCTCATCAGTCTCCCAACTCAGGAAAGTTTTGTCAAGGACATGGGAGCCATTATGTAGATACAAAGAACAGATTAGTGGTTACCAGAGGGGAAAGGGTAGGGGGAGAAGGTGAAATGGGTAAAGGGGACCAACTGTATGGTGACAGATGGAAATTAAATTTTTGGGGGTTAGCACACTGTAATATACACAAAAGTAGAAATATAATGTTGTACACATGAAACTTACATGATATTATAAACCAGTATTACCTCAACAAAAATAAATTTTTAGAAAAGGACATGAGAGCCATCCTTTAAGTGTAATCATCAGGGAAGTTAGCATCCAATACTCCTGTGTCCTGGGAGGAGATAAGCCTAACTTATTACTTGACTTCCAATAGCAAAACCTACCTAAAGGGCTTCCCTGGTGGCACAGTGGTTGAGAGTCTGCCTGCCAGTGTAGGGGACATGGGTTCGAGCCCTGGTCTGGGAGGATCCCACATGCCGCGGAGCAGCTAGGCCCGTGAGCCACAATTACTGAGCCTGCGCATCTGGAGCCTGTCACGATAGTGAGAGGCCCGCGCATCGTGATGAAGAGTGGCCCCCGCTTGCCGCAACTGGAGAAAGCCCTCGCACAGGAACTAAGACCCAACACAGCCATAAATAAATAAATAAATAAATAAATAAAATTTTAAAAAAAAAATTTCTTTAAAAAAATAAAAAATTAAAAAAAAAAACCTACCTAAAGTAATGGGTTGTATTCACTTAGCTATATAGGAAAGTGAGATTTCTTTCTGTCTTTGCAATCCCTTTAGTGGATTGTGTCATGATATCCATCACATTTTGGTTTAATGCTTATTCAGTAATAAAATTGTTTTCATTCTCACATACCTTTGCGGAGAGGTTTTTATGGGTTGGAAGGAGATTTTTTGTTTTAAATTATATTTACCCAACAGTTTTGTTGATGAGGATGGCATTGTCTTGCAGTTCCTCAGCTGAGCAGACCAGCTGAAGGTTGATCACCACACAACAGTCAGATAAAAGAACCAGAATTATAAAAAGTTTCCTTTATAGCTCTCTGCTCTTTTAGAATACTAATCAGTTGAACAATCCTTTCCAAATTCAAGATTTTATTATCAAATAAGCATGGGTAATATGAGCTCTGAAATCCAGTCAGGCTCACTATATTGTTGGAAAATATTGGAAGACAGAAATGTTACCTGCAGATCTTTCTGTTAAAAGTGTAATATCTGTCTATCATGTTTTGGATGGGTATATAAGAATATAGTATTGCAGTTGCTTGAGGGTGATTCTTTTGATTTGGATAGAGTAACATGTTTTCTGGAGTTCTTAGGCCTCATCCCACACAAATGAATTAGTGATATTTATGGGGTAAATAGTAGCCTAAGAAAACTTAAAAACCATTTTGGATTTTCAGAAACAGGATTGAGAAAAATAGAAGCTGAATTGTGTGAATTAAAGGCACTTTCCCTTGCAGGAATACCTCCTCTTCTTTGCTTTTCTCATTCCCTCTGCTTCCCAACATTTCTTTATGCCTCTCTGACTCAAACTTACTCCAGGGAAAGGGAAGGTGATAATCATTTAGACAAGTGATTTCCTTCATCAGTACATTTCCCTGAGAAGAAGGATGAGGGCACAATTTCTTTAGCTAGTAATGAATTACCTGCCTTATTTGAAGACAAATGTTTATATGTCTCATGGATTAGCCCTGAGTCTACTTCATGTCTTATCTCAGATTACACCTCCAAGAGTCCTTTATCACATGATAAAGGGACATGATCTGGAAATAACTGAGAACTTGGATAAATAACTTTGCACCCATATGAAGGCAACAGGATGGAGAGTAGCTTTGCTGGTTACATGGAAAAAGGCAAAAAACGGAAGGTGTTAAGCTGATGAAACAGACCAAAATGCTATATAATTTATATTTTTCTTATCAATGTGACAAAAATGAGCTCTTCCTATTTTTTTTTATACTGTTCTTGTTCATTTATAGTAATATAGGAGAGAATTAGTTACAGTGCCACACTGTGTTCTCAGAAATCATGGAGTGATAAATATTACAGAATTCATAGGGATGAGTTTTGGAATGTGGAGTCCCTTCCTGCAGGGTCCTCTTCCTCCACCTTCTTCAGATGAAGTGGGTTTTCATTTCCCATTCTTCTTAGATTCTGACAGAATCGTTTGACATTTCTCAGGCCCCTTTTTCCCCAGCGATTTGTAGAAATCCCTACAATTGTATTGTGGCCAATCAGGCAAGCTATTGGCTTTTCTATATTTTTTGTACCTAGCTATCTTACTGAGTTCCTCCATTCTTTTTTTTTTGTAAGGAAACTTATTTTATTTATTCATCTATTTATTTATTTTATCATTCCACGTTTTTAAAATTTTTATTTTTTTATTGAAGTATGGTTGATTTACAGTGTTTACAATGTTGTGTTAGTTTCAGGTGTACAGTACCTTGATTCAGATAGATATAGATATCAATATATTCTTTTTCAGATTCTTTTCCCTATAAGCCCTTGCTATTTGGATTGGCAGCAAAGCTGATGGCATTGAGAAGCTACCCCAGACTCCCAGGTAATTCACATACCTTTCTTGCCAACTGATAGTACTCATTTCAAGGCTTTTCCCTGGGACCCAGGAGTTTGCAGAAGTACTCCACAGTGTTTACAGCCCCATGCATAGTGTTGTGTACTGGCTGCTGCCTAGAATTATGCAACTGGTAGCTGCATGGAATTCTGCTACCAGAAGATTGTTCATTTGATGGAGCAAGCACTTCAGAGTCTGGAAGATCATATAAAGTGTTATGGTGGTCAAGGGAAGATGGCTGTCTACCATCCCCCGACAAGTATGCGAGAACTAAGAACTTCGAGATCCATGAAGAGGGGTTGATAATGGCTGCACTTGAAGCCTTTCCATTAAAGATGAGCTGGCAGAAGTTGCAGTGGTGTACCCAGAAGATGGGTGAGTCCCCCATTGATTTCAACAGTGATTTGTTGGTGTTTTCTCTATGTTTTTTGGCCTAGATCTAAGCGCAGATCAAACTCATCCTCTGACCCTAACTACCTTTTGTCTTGGCTCTTTTGTTGATTCTTAAAACTCATTTTAGGGAAAATGTTGTAGTAAGGCAAGGACAGACTATTACTCAAATCTTAGCAGCATCTACTCATTTTTGGTACACCCAAGAGAAAAATTAAAAATGGAGAAATTCTGAGCTTCCAGGTTGGTGAATGCATCCAGGTGCTGGGAGGGTGGTGCACCCCATTTCCATGCAGGCAGAAGCTCTTATGCTCTGGATCCTTCTTGACCTCACTCTATGTACTACTTCATCTAGCTGTTCCTCTGTGTTCTTTACAATATCCCTTTACAATAAACTGATAAAAGTAAAAAAAGAAGGAGACATTTAAAAACTACTGTGTTAGTTG
This sequence comes from Balaenoptera musculus, assembly GCF_009873245.2. Classification (NCBI taxonomy): domain Eukaryota; kingdom Metazoa; phylum Chordata; class Mammalia; order Artiodactyla; family Balaenopteridae; genus Balaenoptera; species Balaenoptera musculus. Next base: position 97,562,392 of record NC_045806.1, read on the forward strand.
CTCAGTTAGAACTATTTACTAAAGGGAATAACCCCTACTCTGGAGAAATTATGAAAGGGACAAAGGAGGAAGGGAAAATGTATGACCATATTGCCAGAAGTCAGGATATTAGAAGGGGGATTATAGAAAGAAACCCTTGAGGATGAAGGAATTGCATAAATAGGGAATCAGGAAAGCCCAGAAAGCTAGGGAATAATTGGCAAATGGCTTAAAATGGACAGATTTATGGAATCTCAAGAGTTGAGAACTGGTGATACTGGTGATACTTATTCTGCAATTTCCTCAGGAATTTCTATCACATTCCATTTAGTGATAGATCAACATAGGATGCTGGTATCTTTTTTTAACATCTTTATTGGAGTATAATTGCTTTACGATGGTGTGTTAGTTTCTGCTTTATAACAAAGTGAATCAGTTATACATATACATATGTTCCCATATCTCTTCCCTCTTGCGTCTCCCTCCCTCCCACCCTCCCTATCCCACCCCTCTAGGTGGTCACAAAGCACAGAGCTGATCTCCCTGTGCTATGCGGTTGCTTCCCACTAGCTATCTATTTTACGTTTGACAGTGTATATATGTCCATGCCACTCTCTCACTTTGTCACAGCTTACCCTTCCCCCTCCCCATATCCTCAAATCCATTCTCTAGTAGGTCTGTGTCTTTATTCCTGTCTTGCCCCTAGGTTCTCCATGACCTTTTTTTTTTTTTCCCCCTTAGATTCCATATATATGTGTTAGCATACTGTATTTGTTTTTCTCTTTCTGACTTACTTCACTCTGTATGACAGACTCTAACTCCTTCCACCTCACTACAAATAACTCAATTTCATTTCTTTTTATGGCTGAGTAATATTCCATTGTATATATGTGCCACATCTTCTTTATCTATTCATCCGATGATGGACACTTAGGTTGCTTCCATGTCCTGGCTATTGTAAATAGAGCTGCAGTGAACATTTTGGTACATGGTATCTTATATCAGCCTTTTTCCTTGTTCATTTTTCTACTTGATTTTTTTTTTTTTTTTTTTTTTATCTTGCACAGTTCCCATATTGTCAGGTCCTCTGACTGAGAAACATGTTTTCTTACTTTCTCCTGATTCTTCGGTAAATCTGTTTGGGAGAGTACAACTGTGAAACTTAAAGGCTACCATATTCTGTACTCCGAATGGAGTGTCTGTGGAGCTCCTCTCAAGGAGGTATCAGAATTTGTTATATGTCTATTGAAAGAAAGGAGGTATGGTAGAGAATGGCAGTCTCACAAAATGGTAGAAAAGCACCTTGAGTTGAAACAATGCATTGTTTTGGGCTCCAGAGAATAATATTGATACTTGTCACATGCAAGATATAGAACCGAGATATAGAACCAATAAAAACATTTTACCAAAAGGATAAGCCATGGTGTGTAAAACAATATCCTTTGTTGAAAGCTCAATTAGAAGGAATAAAAGTAATTATAAAAGAATTAGAAAAAAACAAGGGATACTTTAAAAAAGGCCCGCACTATATAGTACTCCTATACTTCCAATAAAGAAGGAAATTAAATTTCATAAAGATGGTTGTTCTCTATATAGATTTGTACAAGATCTTAGAGAACTAAAAAAATTTGTTCCATTAACCCATGCAACTCCTCTGACTTTGGTAACTTTGTCTAAGTTTTTCTCTGTAATTGATCTATCTTCTGAATATCTGGTAATGATGGAGACTATAGTGAGGATTATGATGAGGTGAAGATAAAGATGTTCATGAAGATGCTGCTGGTAATAATAGTGACTGTGATGAATAATAATGAAAATGAGGATGATGAAGGTGGTGATAATGGTGGCAATGATGCTACTGAAGGTCCTGTTGATGACAGTGATGATATGCATGAGGATAATGGATATGATGGTGATGATAATGATAAACAAAAGGCTTATGATGGTGATGACGATGATGGTGGTGAAGATGAAGATGATGATAAAGATGATGCTAATGGTAATTGTAATGAAGATGATGAAAACAATGGTGAGGAGGATGATAGTGGTGATAAAGATGATGACAGTGGTAGTAATGATGGTGTAAAGAATGCTGAGAATGCTGCTCCTCATGAAGATGGTAATGGTGATAACAATAAGAATGAAGATAGTGAGATAGTGATGATGATGGTCATCTGGTGATGATGGTGATGATGAATGCAAAGCTGATGAGGATATGGTGAGGATGAAAATGATGAGAATGGTGATGATGGTGTGAGGAAGATGATGTTAATGACAATGGTGATGGAAATATTGTAAATGATAGTTGTAATGAAGATTATGATGGTGATGAGAATGGTGATGATGATAATGTAGATAATGATGGTGATGAAGCAGAAGATGATGATGATTCTAGAGATGAGGATATTGATGAAGATTGTGAAGATGATGATGATACGTTCATGATAAAGATGATGAAGTAGTGATTTGAATGATGAAAATGATATAATAAAGATGATGGTTATGATGAAGAAAATAAAGATGATGATAATGAAATGATGATGATGGTGTTCATGATGGTGATAATGGTAGAGATGATGGTGGTGATAATGAAAATGATAATAATCATGATGATTGTAAGGTTGATCATGGTGATAATGATAGCAGTAGTGCTGACTGTGATGATAACAGCAAAGATATTTGTGATGATCCTGGTGATAAGAATAATGCAAGTGATAATTAAGATAATGATGGTGATGATGATAAAGATAAGGATGATGAATGATGGCAATGTACATGTTGGTGATGATGATAGCTATGATGGTGAGAAATGTAGGGAAAATAATATTGGTGATGATTTTGATGATAAGAATCTGATTATGTTGATGAATATGGTGATGATCATTATGAAGAAGAAGATGATGATAATGATAGTGAATGTGATGATGGCAATTATGATTGTGGTGATGGTAATAATGAAGATGAATATGGTGAAGATGAAAATGATAGTGATGACAATGAAGATGAAGATTATTATTATAATAATAAAGTGAGCAATAATGAAGATGGTGATAACTGAGATGATGAAAAACATGCAGGTGGTAATGAAAATGATGATGATAATGATGATGATGGAGATGAAATGAGGATGATAATATGAGGTAGTAATGATGGCGATGATGATGCTAACGGTGATGATGTTGATGAAGATGAAGATCATGCTTAGGGTGATGACCATGACAAAGATGATGATGTAAGGATAATGATGATAACGAGAATGATGGTGATGATGGTGACGAATATCATGATGATGAAGGTGAAGATGAAGTAATGATTACAGTGATGATAGGTATAAAGATAGGATGTGATGATAATGATAATGGTGATGATGATGATTTTGATGGTGATAATTACGGAGATGATGGAGATGATGTAGATTGTGATGATGACTATGCTGATAATGGTAAGGATGAGGATGGTGAGGATGATACATATGAAGATGATGGTGACTGATGATGATAGTGATGAAAATGGTAATAATACAGATGATAAATATGGTCATGATTCCAGTAATGATGATGATGGTGATAATGATGATGATCTTAAAAGTGATGATGATGGTGATTAAGAAAATGGTGATGGTGCTGATGATGCAAGTGACAATTATGGTGGTTTAGATGGTAAAGATGATTATAATGGTGTATTATTTGCTTGGGCTGCTGTAACAAAATGCTACAGACTGGGTAGCTTGAACAACATACATTTATTTTCTAATAGTTCTGGAGGCTGGAAGTCTAAGATCAAAGTACCAGCAGGGTTGGTTTATTGTGAGGACTCTCTCCTCAACTCGCAGATGGCACCTTCTTATTGTGCCATGATCTATTCTTTGTGCATGACAGGGAAAAGTGAGGTCTAGTGTCTCTTCCTCTTCTTATAAGGACACAAATCCAATAGGAATAGAGCCCCAACTTTATGACTTCGTTTGACTTTAATTACCTCCTTAAAGGCCCTATCTCCAAATACAGTCACATTTGGGTTTAGGGCTTCAGTATATGTATTTGGGGGACAAAATTCAGTTCATAACAGATGGTGACAATGATAATGAAGATGATGGTGTGGGGCAATGATGATGAGGATGGTGATGGTTCTGATGAAGATGATGGTGATGTTGATGATCATGATAATGATGCTGCTGATGCTTATATGAATGATGATGGTGATTTGCTGCTGCTGATGGTGATAAAGATGATGACTGATTATTACGAAGATTCTTTTGATTATGAAGAAGATGATGATGTTGATAATTGTGATGGTGATGGTAATAATGATGATGAAGATGATGTTTATGGTTATGGTGGTGATGATGATGATATTGATTTTCATGGTGATAGTGATGATGATGGCAATGGGGAGAGGGAGGGAGGGATGAATATTTGAAGCACATTGGATTTTTAGGGCAGTGAAACTATTCTGTATGATACTGTAAGGGCGAATAATACTATGCATTTTTCAAAATCAATAGAATTTGCAACACGAGAGTGAACCCTAATGTACATGAATTTGAACGTATCAATATTGCCTCACCAATTATAACAAATGTACCACACTGTTATAAAACGTTAATAATAAGGGTACCTGTGTGTGTGGGGGCGTGTTGGGATATATGAGAATTCTGTACTTCCCGCTAAATTTTTAGGTAAAACTAAAACTGCTCTAAAATGTAAATAGTGTTAGTTTAAAAAAACCCAACCATCCTAAAAATGAGCCAGAAAGAAAAACTAGATCAACAATAAAGGAATTAGAGTTAGACTGATATCCAACTTTTCAATAGTATTCTGGATACAAGAAAGCAATGGAGCTATCATTTTTTAATATTGAGGAAAAGAACTTTGAGCCTAGACTTTTTACCTAGCTAAATTGTTATTCAAATGTGAAGGAATGATAAAAATATTCTTTGGGATACTAGGCCTTACAGGATCTGCTATGCAAGAACCCTCATTGAAAACTTGATCTTTGAAGTCCTCAAATGAGAATAGAAAAAAATCCAAATGATAGTTCTAGAAATATAGCAAGTTAAGAGGATCAAATTTCTTTGCTAAGTTTATTTATGCCTTAAAAAGAAAATAAAAATAATTCCAGGACTAAAGGGAAGGAAAAAACGAATGTATATTCATCATAACCCGTAACTAAAATTATAGACAATGTTAACATAATGGAGATGAGATGTGACCAAATTAATTTGAGAGCATGCTGAACTTCTTATTTTATTAGGGAGAAGTTATAGGTATTAATACCTTTAAAAGAAATTAAGAAAAATAAACATGCACATGATTCTTAAGTTAAGGGCAAAAACTATAGAACATTTAAAAAATCATAACTTTTAAAACAATATGGAGAGGAAAACACTGTCCAATAGAAAGCACTTAGTGGATACAGGAGAAACAAGAAGAAAATCTGTAGTATAATCTGATTCCAGGCATTTCATAAAAGCTCATCCATCAATGTAAATTCATTTAGTTCAACAGCAAGAAAATCATATTTCCTCTTCTTTCAGACACCATTTTACCAAACACCGAGTTGTCCAGTCCCCAAGGTTTTAATATTTTATGAAGCTGGCTATGCTTAGCAATAAAGCAATTAGTGCATATGTAGCTGATATCCAAATTATGGCATCCATAATTTGTCTGTGTTCTGATTTTGCTCCAAACAGTCTTGTGGTCTGGTCATAAAGAAACAAAGAGAGACATATACATATGCTGTGTGTGTGTGTGTGTGTGTGTGTGTGTGTGTGTGTGTGTGTGTGTGTGTTTAGTTGCTAAGGATAAGTATGAACATTTTTACCCTTAGCTTGTTGAAAAGGAAAAAAAAGGAACTCAAAAATAGTCTGGTGGCTACTCTCCTTTTGGTCACTAGAGGGAGATCATGATTCACTTTTACTCGATTGAAAAATAATTGCAACTTTTTCAAAGTGGACCTGTTTTTTCCATCCTTCCTACTCTGAGCCAATATTTTCTTTCCAGGGAATCCCGGTCCTTCTGCTTGGTCCAGAGGCTCTGGAAGTCTAGATATGCTTGAGAGGATTAATCTGTGCTGGAGGACATAATGAAAGCTAACAAAGTTTACATTCCTTCATTTGTTCATTAGTCACCAGAGTTAATGACTATGCTGTAGTTATGTAACAGGGAAGAGCCAATTTTGACTCCATGTTGGATCTATTCCTTTGACTTTAACCTTTGTTTTTTGTTGCTTTTGTTATTATAATCATATATAATGGCCTGCCTCGGGGAACCCTGCCCCTCTGCCTGAATGTTAAAGTGCCTCTGTTTAGCTCACAGGGAGGCAATCTGACCCTGCCCACCTGTGAATGGCTGCAGAAAAGAAGAAATTAACACATCCCCTCACCGAGGCTGGCCATTCCAGGGGATATTTTGCAAGACTGATGGCCCTTTTTACTTACTTCCTCACCGCCTCTCCCTCTCTGATTCTATAAAAAAACCTGGCATCCAGACCCCAATAAGATGTTTTTTGGGGACTCTAGTCCACCATCTTCTCGATCTGCTGGCTTTCCGAATAAAGTCGTATTCCTTGCCTCAGCACCTCGTCTGCTATTTACTGGCCTGTCATGCGGTGAGCAGAGTGAGCTTGGACTCGGTAACAGAGTCCTGCTAAACTTGTAGCAATGGTAGTGCTATCTGGCTACCTGAGCTACAGAGGCCCCTTTCTCCTCACACAACACACACACACACACACACACACACGAGTTATTGCTGTAGGAGCTTGGAATTAGCGAGGCAGCCAGTGGTGAAGGAACGTTGCTTTTTTCCAATTACTGCCCCCAAAATGCTTCAGTTCGAAATATTTCAGTTCAGTATCTGTCGAAGTTTAGTCATCTAAATGTAGTGGGAAAGCAAAGACTGATTCTTTTTTAAATAAAGATTTTGTAATTGTAAAATGATTTTTTCTTTATTAGGGGGTATTATTTGATTGTCTAGATGTAGCCATGTCTAGAAAGTAAAGAACATAGGACGGCCCAAAAGAAACATTCATGACCTGCAAATTAAGAATATAAATTAGAGTTCAGTTAAGGGGACAGAATTTCACATGCAGAGCTGGTCTGAGACTCAGGAAGTACAAGGCAGCCTTGACCCTTTACCAGTAATACACCTTGGGACACAGAAAATTTACATTTAGGTGAGGCTAGAACCTGAGATAATATGGAATGGGGCAGATGCTGGAGGAAAGGCCCAGCTTCAGGTGATAAAAATAAGCCCAGCTGGGAAGGCAGAGGTTCAGAAGCCTGACTTGTTTCTAACATCAGAGGGAGGGTACCGAAGGGTGGGCTTGTATGGGAGTGCATGTGGTATTAGCTCGTAGGGGAGTAAGCAGTTTTTTAGACAATACTTGACTACCTCCTCTGTATCTCAAAACTTAAAAACAATCATGTCAATATAGCACCTTAAAAATATTGTTGAAAAACGATCACTTTTGGAGAATGCTTTTCTCTTGTTCTTTCCTTATTCAGAACAGGCAGTGACAGATAGGTGTAGTCAAGGCCAAGCCTGAATATACATTAGAATCTCCTCTGGTGCTTTAAAAATATAACCGTTTTGGAAAATTCCTTGGTAGTATATCTAAAGTTGAACATATACATACAAAGCAATTTCACTTTTAGATATAAAGCAGTGTCTCCCAACCTTTTTTTCATTATCATCCCCCAAGAGCCTTTTTAAACACTTTGTCCTTATCATGCCCACCCCACCATGAAATTTTAATACTCCAGATATAGTGTATATTGGTTTATTATGTACTGGGGCCTTTTAGAGGGCCACAGACCACTATAATATCTAAGATTTTTTTCGCCTCCCTAGGAACCAGTCTTTATCCTCTTGAGGGTGCTATTGCTTTGCTAGATAATGCATGGTTTCAAGCCTAGAAATAAGGGCCTATGTTCATCAAAAAGCATGTATAAGAATGTTCTTAGCAGCTTTATTCATATTTGCCCCAAACTGTGCCTCAACCAGTGAATGGTTAAAAGTATTGTGAGGGAATTCCCTGGCGGCCCACTGGTTAGGACTCCGTGCTTTCACTGCCAGGGGCCCGGGTTCAACCCCTGGTCGGCGAAACTAGGACCCTGCAAGCTGCGGCATGGCCAAAAAAAAAAAAAAGTATTGTGGTACATCCATACAGCTAAACTACTACACATACTACACAGCAAAAAAAAAAAAAAGGAAATGGACCACTGATTCACACAAGTGTACATTTGTTTTATGCATTTTCTCTATGTATGTTATGAAACATATATTGATGACCATCTCCCCCCTCCTCTCAGATAGACAATTGAATCCGAGTCTCTGGGAGTGGAGTCTGGGCAGTGCCAATTTTGAAAAGCTCCTCAGGTAACTTTAATGTGCACGTTAAATGTAAGAGACACTGAGGTGGTGGCAGAAGCATGGATTTTAGAACCAGAGAATCATGGGTTCAATTCCTGCCATTTACTAATTGTTGTGTCTCTGAGACAGTTTTCTCTCTCATGTGTAAAAAGGGCATGAGCATGCTATTTATCTCATAGGGCTGTTGTGTGGATTAAATGGCATGTCAAAGTAGAAGTCCCAGAATACAGGAAGTGCTTCATAAATGCTAGTTTCCAACCTCTTCATACCTTTTCACTATTCTGAGTACTAGGAAGAGCTTAATAACTATTGAAACTACCGTGGCCCCAGGAATCTTGCCCCGAGTTAGAAGTGCTCATGTATGCACATAATTGCTTGAATTATTAAATGTGGGTGTTGTGCTGCAGCCCCTTCAGCCCCTTCCCAAACAGATATCGTATATAGAATATTTTCATTAGTGATTTACTTTGTGGGCTAGTGTTATTTTTCCCCGCTGCCATTCCTACTTATTCTCTATCTCTTGCCATTCTGTTTTCTAACCTTTGCCCCATGATGAAATCAGGTGAGGACTAGTATCAAGCACTTAAGCTTGTCAGATATAGGTCAGATGTACTCATCCATAGTAACTTTTCTTCTATTGCACATTCAAATTAGACCAAGAAACCTCTTTCCTCTAGACTCTCTCTCCATGGACTCTCAGCACATAGTTTTTCAGAATATTTTCCAGAACATTTGGCATTATTTTAGTTTAAATTTTTTTTTTTTTTTTTAAACATCACCCCCATGATCTGATAGGTTGGGACATATCTTAGTATTATTTCTACTTCTGGGAATGGGATTTCTGACTTTTCCCAGAGCTAGAAATAATATAATCTCAGACTTGAAATTTTCCTAAAGATCACATAGCCTAACTTCCCTATGTGGTATGTGAAATCCCATTACAATATTCCTGCTAAGTAGTTATTGAGTTTCTGCTGGAACACCTTCAGTGATAGGCTGTTTACTACCTCCCAAAGGTGGCCCACATCATTTTCTTTATCGGGCTCTGACTGTTGGAAGTGATTTGATAGTCTCTGGGGACCTTCTACCTCTAGGATTCTATGATTATTATGGTTTTATTATTCTCTGAGGCAGTGCTTCTTAAAGCATGGCCTGTGGACCCCCTGCATCTGGATCATCTGGGAGTGCTTGTGACAGATGCAGATTTTTAAGCCTCCCCCAAAGTTTGTGAGGCTACTAGCCATTTGTGCCCCTCTTCATATTTATATAGGGTACAGATGCTGATATCACCTTTCCCTTGAATTGGCCTTGATGTTTTAACTGGTCAATCTAATCTGGATGTGCTTGAGAAGGGGGAGTACGGGAAGGGACAGATTATGATTTGCTCCAAACTCAGAGCCTCTAAGACAACCATGCCCTTTCGTTTTTCTGGGAGTATTATATCCTGCCCTACGTTTGGTGACTATGTTCAGGGCCTGGCCCCAATTTTCTTTGCTCTGGCTGTACTCTTCTCAGAGTGGTTCTAGCCCTCCTTCCTGGGATAGTATGAAGGCAGCATATGCTCTCAGGCCTCTCTGGAAGTTTTTGTTTTAATAATTGACTAGAGAGAAATGCCTCTTTTGACTCATGATTTATGCAATTATTCAAGCACTAGTGTTTAGCAGCACAAAAATGAACCCAGGGTTAATTTATACACCATTAGCTTTGGGTCCATTTATATGTATGCTGCTCCAGATGTGTATGCTGTATGATATAACTGAGTCTTGGGAACCAATATTTATAAAGAGTTACTAAATTACTCATTGACAGTTTTAAAATAGTTTAAGTTTCTTTACTCAACAAAGCATCTTATTGTCAAAATAAAATGATAGGGGTGAGGGGTGGTTTATTTTCACAGTGATTCTTGAAAGAAATATAGAATTTATAAAATATTTGTCACACTCAATGAAGCTGGTCATCCGCACTCAGGAAATAGCTTGTCAGGTCCCAACCCTAATGCCAAACATGCCAGAAGAAGGCAATAGTAAATAACCTGTCAGCAGCAGCAGGTAGAATAGAAGCCATGGCTGTATGGATATCCTCCTATTCATATATATATATTTAAAGATGTATTTCATTTTATTTATTTATTTATTTGGCCGTGCTGCGCAGCATGTGGGATCTTAGTTCCCTGACCAGGGATCGAACCCAGGCCCTTGGCAGTTAGAACACGGAGTCCTAACCAGTGGACCACCAGGAAATTCCCCTCCTATTCATCTTAAATTGCTAGTTGGAAAGGCAGGAGGGTGCTGATAAAGTCCTGAGCAGACCCAGTTGTTGACATGAAACAGCTCAGGACAGTTCCTCTCCTACGCCTTCCGCCATTGACACAGCCCAGCCAATGTACAGACATAGTTCCAGGAACTGGAGCTTTGAAAAGCACATATCTCTGCTTAGGTAAACTTGAGGATCAGATGACTTGGGAGGCCACTTCAGTTACTTCTGCCTGAAGAAGAGACATGTGATTTTTATTAGATGGGAAAACATAAAATGGGGGATTTTCAGAACTCATTTTTCTGTTCAGATTTAAATTTCTCACATCAATCAAATTGCTAAAAAGGGAACGAATTCTGACAATTTAGTTAGCATTAAGATTTGAACTCTCTAGTTTGATCAAACTACAGAAAATCTAATTAGCAAGCTTGGTGATTTGGTCGTGGCCTAAATTTAACATGAAAAGCATTTAGCTTTAATAGGCTGCATATTTCAGCTTGAATTATCTATCTAGATCTAAATATATTCAGGAACATTTGAGAGAATATTTACAGATACTTGTAAAAAAATGTTTCCCTATGGCTTCAATGTAATTGATTGGCTTTGTAAAGAGACTGGCGATATTTGAGAATTTTGAAGACTCGTGGGGATTTATAATATCTGAATAGAGATTAAATCAAAAATTTTGGAATAGAGATTTGAAAATGCAAAAAGAAAGATTTCATGGTTACTAGAGTGATTAATTTGATTTGTTTAAAAAGAGCATTTTAAGGTATTAATACGAAGATATGTCAACAGGGAATTTTTGCTCAGATGCAATTCTTGAAATCTTAAGGGTATTAAATAACTCAGAGTAAAAGAACCTCACAGTGTTATCTAATCAAATATTGTAATGGGGAGTCAGGTGGATGAATGTATTGGCTTTAAAAAGTACTGGCAAAAATATTCATGTGATTTATGGAAATAGTAGATATGACTATTTGGCAGTAGAATGCCTAATTTTTTTTTTTTTTTAACAGAAACACCTTCTGAAAATACTTATGTTACAGTTAGGAGCACATAAATAAGTGTAGGAAGGCAAGCCACACCCAAGGTAATGCAGAAATGATAAGCTAGCACATTCTGAAGGGCTGAGTCACTAGACTGGATTTTTGTCAGTGTGTGACAGGTAGCTTGTGCCTACTGTGGGCTGATGAGGCTCACCTGTGTTGCAAGAGGAATAGTCCAGGGCCTCTTTATTAGAGACAATTATAGATAATATATATAGATAATAAATGGCTGCATAACAGTGATAAACTTCCCTCCCTAGACATATACCACATTCTCATTCTGGGCAGGGCTTATAGCATATTTGGACAGTGCACAATAGCCTAAGAACAGGCAGGAAGGGAGCAGAGTGTACTTCTTGACCCATTCACTGAAAAGGAAAGGGGAGGTCTGAATTAGGCTATTCATTGGCAAGAAGGTGTTGATTTTGGAGGTAGGGTATGGGGGGGAATGTGTAGTAAAGGGAGAAGAAGCACAACTATTTAAATTTGTTCCAGGCACAAAAGGAGGCTTTTGAGTGAGGTTAGAAGTGATTTTGATCAGCAGAGCCTGTGATTTAACAATTATTTTGCTCCTCTGGGAAACTTTTCTCACCTTGCTTGGGGAACCTGATTGGCTCATTCTATTAAAGTAGCAGCTGTAAACAGCAGCAAGAATGAACAAGATGAGGCAATGCAGGCAGAGCGGTGGCAGAAGAGTCCCGAGGCATGGTGGCTGGGGCACAGTTTGCAGTGACTTTCTTTGTAAGATGGTAGAGGATTGGCAAATGAAAGAGAAATTCTTGGTGACATAATGTAGCCTACTCACCCTAAAAGGACCCATCAGCATCTAGTCAGGCAGCACTTCAGTTATGCAAAGTACAGTCTAACTTAACTCATGATAAAGTAACACAAAGGTGACCAGAGGTATAAATTCTTATAAATCCTCAATTACCTCCCACATGTACATAACTGAAACAAAAGCTCCTAATTAAGATATAAACTTGACATTAGTGTAAAAAAGAAATCATAGCATCATCAATTTTTAGTCTCTTCTATTCCCTAATTAACTTTCCATTCATTTGTTCCTTCATTTTTTATTTATCTAATATTAATTAAGCATCTACTATGTAGTAAATAATGTACTAGGCACTAGAGATGCAGAAATAAATATCAATCAATCAATCCCTGCCTTTGGGACTTTACAGTCTGATAGAAGAATCATATAAGTAAATCAATATTCTTAAATCAGTGTGATAAGGTGCTATAATAAAGATACACAGAGAACTGAGGGTGCAGAAAAGCAGGAGAAAAAATAATTTTCCCTTTACCCTTCTAGATTCTTGACTGAGACCCCCCTGAAATAAAAAGACAGATTATCAGGAGAAAAACAGGCACAAGTTTAACAACATATGTACCTCTTTTATGCATGGGAAGTACCCAGGGAAATTAACTCCCTGAAATGGCCCAAGCCATTACATTAAATACCATCTCCAGCTAAAGACAGAAGAAGATGTTGGGGTTTGGGGGAGCCAGTTACAGCAGGCTATTGGGAAAAACACAGTAAACAAGAGTAAGGTTGTTATGCAGATTTAGGTCATTGCCTTCTCCATTGATAAGATCCAGAGACTTAGTCATCCTCCTTTTCCTGGGACAGAGGAGGAGACACCCTTACAAATGGAAATTTCCCTTATAAATGTAAATGTCTCTTACAAATGGATAACTTCTACTCAGTTTTCAGAGCTTTCCCGGTGTCTCCTGTTTCTTAAAAATAATCAGCTTAAAACAATCCTTAGGATAAAGAGATGTATTTTGGGGTGGCAATTTCTGCTCCCCTTCAAGAGTCAGGGAAATCTTCTTGGAGGAGCTCATGTTCGAGTTAAGTTTGGTAGAACTGATAAACTTAGTTATACCAAACTTAACTCTAAAGGAAAGGTTTAGAGTTAGCCAGCAGACAACGGGGGAAAAAAAAAAGATTAGGAATGTGGACTAACTCTAAGCAGAGGGAACAGCATGAGTGAAAGTACAGATATGAAACAGTGCAATACATTCAGGAAAGTGCAAGCAGTTCCGTATGGCTAATGCATAGAGGGCACGTGGAGAAGAGGCAGGAAGTGGAGCTAGCAGTGGTGGTAAGGACTGGTTCAGGAAGGGCCTGCACTCTAAATTACTGCTTTACCTTTATTCTGAAATTTACAGGGTACTCATTGAAGGGAAGTGATATGATCAGATTTATATTTCAGAAATTTCAAGTAGGAACTTTATGGTAGAACAGATTCCCCAGGGCCAAACTACAGTCAGGTTTCACAAGGTGGTCTTGTTTCTCTTATTGGCAAGATGGTATCTTCACTGTTTCTCCCTTGTACTGCTTACATTTAAGATCTGGAATTTTAGGACTTGGGTGAGGAAGAGAAGGATGGACCTTCAGAATGACTGATACATCTTTGGCTTGAGAGAGTGGGTAGATATTGATGTCATTAATGGAGAGGGAAGTCAGAACTGGAGAGAGAGGAATTCAGTTCGAGACATGTGGAATTTGCAGTGTCTTTAGATTATCCAAATAAAGATATCTAGGACACACTTGGATATGTGGGTTTTGAGCTTGAGAGAGAGGCGTGGGTTGGATGCCGCACCTTACAGGTAAGTTTTATGTAAGTGCACGGGATCACAAGGGAGAGTGTATAATATGAGAAGAGCATGGAGCTGACATTGGAGTCCTGGGTAATGACAACATTTAGTTGATGAGCAAAAGCAGTGCTTTCAAAAGTGTTAAAGGACACAACCATCTAGTACGTTTGTAGGTGGTGGAGAAGCAAGCCGTGGAACCCCTCTCATCTGATGGCCTTGATTTTCTCAGCAAGTAGAAAGGAAGAGTTGCCTCTCAAAGCAAGGCAAGAGAAAGTAGACTGTATAGTTTGAGGAAAGTGGTAACTCTTTGAAGTAGCCATAGATGGGGTGATATTTAGGGACTTAAGCCTCATTGAGACTGGCGATCAGGAATTTGTAGGGTGATTTTATCCAGCAGTGTTCATCACCCTAGAGAAGCTGAGTGGTTGGATTGATCCAGGGATGAGGTTTGGTGAGCAGGTGTGAGAGAAGAACAAAGCAACAAAAGAAGTGAAGATATTTTTAGGAGAAGCAGTGACATGATGGGCCATGGGAACAAAGTAGACCCAGAAAGGGGCTGATAGATGTGGAGAATATGAAAAGTTACCTGTTTCATATTTTCCAAATCCATCTGGTTGAGAAGTAATAGTAGATTTCTTGGAAATAAAGACAGAAATATCGGTACTAATATGAAGTTATGGTAAAACAAAAGGAAACACAAAAACAAAAAACTTGAGTATTGGAATTGAGCATTTTTGAAGGTAGTGTAGCCGAAATTCGGCCTCTGTACTCCAGTACTGAATTGAATCTTAGAGGCAGAGTTTTGGGTGAAGTAGAAAAGAAAAGCTTTATTGCTTTGCCAGGCAAAGGGGGCCACAGCAGGATAATGCCCTCAAAACTATGTGTCCCAACCTGGAGGGGGTAGTGAGGGGTTTTATAATAATAGTTCAAAGAGGGCGTGATCAGCTTGTGGACATTCTTCTGATTGGTTGGTGGTGAGGTCATCAGGAGTCAGCAACATCAACCTTCTGGTTCCAACCGGTCTGGGGTCTCCGTGCATATGGGAAGCATAGAGTTAACTTCTTTCATCTGGTGGGGGTTTCAGTATCTGCAAAACAGCTCAAAGTTATTGTTGTGTGTATCCCTTGAGGTGGAACCGGGATCCTGTCCCTAAGGCTGCACTATTGTTTCTTGATTTCTCCTCCTTTGTTTCTGCATCCCCCTTCCTTCCCTGATTAGCAACTGTTTGAACCTACCCTTTGGAACTCAGAGAGGGTCATGGAGGCTGGATGAAGCCTGTTTCCTGTAATCAAGAAACGGGGGACACAGAAAGACTTTCGTGCCCAGGAGCCCCACAGGGCCCTGCTCGGTTTTGGTAGGACATTTCTGTTGCTGAAGGGTGGGTTGCCAAAGTGGAGGTGGGACTTATTGAAGCTGAGCAAGTCCAGCAACTGTGAGACCAAGGAGTTAAAGTCACCCTGGTTAACGACAGAACTGAAGTGGAAAAGGACACAGTGAAACTCAAAGTTCTCCATTAACTTGGAAGAGCTTGATTAAGTAACAGTAACACAGAGGGATAGAGCAGGGAGTCACAAACGCATATCCTTCAGAAGCCAGACGGGCAATGTAAACGAATTAAAGAAGGCAAATTTAAGAGAGGACATCCCATCTAAAGGAGGCAGCTGCTACTCAACTCCAGGTGACAGTTGCCATTTGGGAAGATAGGTCTAAAATTGCTAGAAATTTCCATTTTTAAAAGAAAATTCAAATCCTTTAAAAAATATGAAATCTCCCATTTTTAAATATCAGCAAATAATTTAAAAAATACTGTGAGGGCCAAAGCACATCTTCAGTGTGAACCCAGCCCACAAACTGCCAGTGTGCACCTCTAGGATAGAAAGCAGTATGCCCAGATGGCCTGAGACTCAAAGCAAGACAGACTTGTAAACAATGGTGAATATCTCCTCCTTCCTCCCTGGGCTATGGCAGACATCACTAATTTGATCAGGTATACAGGGCTTCAGGAAGCAACTACCAATCAGTTGGATTTGCCATGCAAGATGAAACCTAATTTGCCATAACGTTTCTATCATTTTCAAGAAAGTTTCTGAGTCTTTGAACTTGCTTTGGTCTTTGTAGAAAGAACAGGCATGCTGTATGTAATGTTCCAATCCAGTTTTGCCCTCACAGGATTTTCAGGTGGACTTTCTTGTTGAATGTGTGCTTTGTATGTTTTCAGAAACTTCTTCACACCAGTAACTGTGTGTTTTAAAAATTTCCAGTAATGTGCTCAAAGGTCCTGAGTGGGAACTAGTGTAACATTGAAGGTGAACAAACGAAACCTTTCATCTGTTCCCAGGTATGTCTGGCTTCTGGCAGCTTTTCCATTAATAGTTGAGAGCCTGTTTGCTGCCTGGAACACTGAAGGGTTGTTAAACAGCTCTCTGCCCTTTAGAAAGAGTGAGAGATGACTGGGAGGCTTCTAGACAGAGGCATGAATCGAAATGCATGTTTAGCTATATGGTTTATTAACTCATTTACTGAAGTGTGTGCTTGTGTTCTGTTAAATCTTTTTAAGTTTAGGCATTCTTGCTATGGAATGATTTTCTTTAGGGTATTTAAATACCCAAATACCTCATTCATATTCAAATACCTCGTTTAGCACATTTCTAATTTCCTTTATAAGCAAAACATACTCTTTCTTTGCAGAAACTGTTTTCAGCTCTTCACCCCCACGCTCTTCACTTAGCCAGCTGTTTCCATTGCCTCCGCTGCAAGCCCTCAGGCCAGATTCCCGTGGCAGGAGAGGAAGGAGAACAGCTGAAGCTGGAACAGCGAGCTGCCTTAGCTGCCAAAGTCCACTTGATTCTGACGCAATGCGGCTGCATTCTCCATTTGTAATTTGTTCCCGTTCTGCTTTTGGTTTTCAGCATCTATGCCGATCCCCTCACCCTCCAGGGTCCCCCTATCCCACCACCTCCCCCCTGGCCTCCTCCCCTTTCCTTAGGATCCTGAGGTAGATTACTTGCAGAGTAGATTACTTTGCCTGTTTTGCCATGACTCACTGCTTGTCCAGATCATGCTCACACTTGTTCCTAAGAGGCTGCTTGATCTGCTCGTGACCTGCCCTCCACCCATCCCCGTCTCTGGCTCTGGTCTCTGGCTGCCTGCCTGACACATACTGCCTTACTGCCTGGTGTGTCATGGATTTGCTGATTTTCTGTGGCACCTGAAACAATACAAGCAGAAAAATCCATGACTCCTCTGTTTAACTGTGCTTCTCTAAAGTGTTCCTTGTTAGATATTACATGATCAAAAATCTCAAATTAAACTTGCCATGTAACCAGCAACCTGTACGTTAATTAAATGCCAGAGTCCGGGTTATGATTGGTGAAAGTTAGAATACAGCAACTTTGCCTGGACATAGTGGGCATTCTTGTTTATGTTGATTCCTAGGTAAGTAGCCATCTTCTAAGTTTGAGTGGGATATATGTATGCCTGTGTGTTGTTGTAGATGATATCTTGCATTAGGATATTAATGAGGCCTTTAAAGTCCCTGTTGATGAGAAGGTAGACCTTTAAGGAATGATGACTCCTTAACAAATCTATAGGCTTCTGATAAATATGCTTAATTTTAATCTGCCGCTGTTTTGTTTTCAGAAATAGCACATATTGTTATTTTCTGTTTACTTAAGAATTAAAATAGTCCCATCCTCATTAGATCATCTTGATTAGTTTGCTCTTTGTCTTCCTTGAAGTTGAATTAATTTTCATTTGTCCTGAATTTTAAGATATGTCAACACCATGCCAAATATTATAGATATCGTGAAATGTCAAAGTAGTTTGCCGTTTCCATTCTTATTGTACAATTGAGAAAATAGAATAGTAATAATAACGACTATAATAATATAATATAGCTAACATGATTGAGTTCTTGCTATGCCCTAGACACTGCATTATAGGCTTTATTTGCATTATCTAATCTTCTCAACTGCCATTTAATGTGAGTTATAATGCTACCTACATTTTGCAGTTGAGGAAACTGAAACACAGAGAGGTTTGCTAGTTTGCTCAAGGTTGCAAAGCTAAATTAGTACCAGATCTGGAATTTGAATTAGTATCAGGTTTGTAGGGAGCCCAAAGTCTGAGCCCCTGAACATCAAGTACCATTTCTCTCATAGGGATAATTTTATGTTTTAAATGTTTTCTTTGCTTCTACATTTTCCCCCAAATTTGGGACTCTACCTCTTTCTCCTCATCATGTGGTCATATTTCGATATACTATCTCTTCTTACTAAAATAATACATTCTTGCAAGTGTATTATGAACTAAAGGAGGTTGTACTAGAGGTTAAGAAATTAAGATCTGGAGCCAAAATGCCTGGGATCATATGCCAGTTCTGCCACTTAATAATCCGAGTGACTTTGAGAAAATTACTGGTCTCTTTGAGTCTCAGTTTCTTTAGCTATATAACTACTACTAGCATTTAGTACATTTGGTGGTTGTGAAGATTAAATGAGATAATACATATAAAGGATTTACAATAGTGCCTGCATGTAGTAAGTGCTCAAAAATAACTTGATATATAATTTATAGATAACTTAAAAATTTCATGTTATAGTTATAGCCTAATTATTTTTCCTTTGTTTCCATTCATTTATCCATCCATCCATCCATGTATTCATCCATCCATACATACATGTATTCATCCATCCTTTTATCACTGATTCATTTTACAAACCCATGTTGGGTACTCTGAACAAGGTTTTCCCATCTTCAGAGAGTCAAACTCTATAAAATCTTCAGGAGTTCACCTCTTTTGGTGGAACTCCTTGTTGTACGAGAACTCTTATTAATTTCTGGAAGAAGATTGGGGCTTTGCACAGACCAAATGGCAATGTAGGACATTCAGATTATCAAAGAGTACATGGAAGGCCATTTTCCACTTGCCACCATTCTAGATACTGGCAAAGTTGCAGACACTTCAGAGATCTAATTTTATGAAGACAACTAAAAATGCTGTACAGGAGATAAGAAATCACTTGAAATGCTATCATTCTCAAATAGTAGCTTCATTATAATGTAGATAAAATTGAAAGAAGATGATCTTACCATGGCATGGTAATCGTTCTTATGAACAGTTGATATCTATATACTAGTGAAGGGCCCTGGCCATGAAATCAGGCCTATGGAATAGGCCTATTTGGCAAATATGTTGGTTCTGGCACCAGACGGGTTTTGTGGTCATACACGCAATTTAGAGAAATTCTTTAACCTTCATGTATGAGAATATATCACCAAGATCCCAGGAGCCCTAGCCTAAGATGGCAAAAATGTTGGTGTCTGCTGGGAGATATTGTTTGTACTGGTTACAGATTTCTGATATGAATGGAGAGTGTGGGTTTTCAAGGAAATATCAATAATTGTGAGTCTCTGGCTGAAGAGGCTGAGAACTAAGAAGAAATAGAGGTCATTTGCAATGGATAGCTTCAGCTTCTTTAAAGTACCACCAAGTCCAGCTCTATTAAGGTAGTCTCATGGTTTTGCTGACGTTCTTAGTAAGTGTCTAATACTCCTAATTGGATGTGCTGGATTAGGGCTTGTTTCACAGAGTTGCCAGATACCCCTATGGCTATTATCATCTCAATCTGAATAAACTCAATTAGGATATATAACACAATTACTTGTTGCCAAACATTATTTTTCACTTGTAGAAGAGTACACTGGAGAAGAGTCACCCCATACTTATTGTTGCACCTACTGTTCCCTCTGCCTATAGCGCACTTCCTCCACTCTTTTCTTAGTCACCTCCTACTCATCTTTCAAACTCAGCTCAAACAGTTCTTCCTCAAAGAAGTCACCCCTGACATTTACTGAAAGCTTACTTATGAGCTGGAAAGTATGCTAATCAGATATGTATTATCTGATTATTTTACCTACATTAAGAGGAGAGATTTGCTGAGATGAATTAAGTAACTTGCCAAAAGTCACATAGCAAATAAGTGGTAGTGTTTGGTCTCTATCATAGGTTCATCCCATGCCACAGCCCACATTTTTTCTTTTTCTTTTTTCTTCTTCTTTTTTTTTTAACCACAATTCCATATTGTACAGAAGCCAATTATGCTCATGAGTTTACTACAGCTTGTGGATGGAATTCTTTAGGTCAGGAGCCCAGTGATAGGAAGGCACAAAAGCCATTGTGAAATGAGTGATCAGAGAATTGTGGCTACAACTCTTGCCTTCTTCCAGATAAGCATGAGCCTACAATGTTGATTTAGGCTAGGGTGCAGTGTTTTTAGAGTTTCTAAGCTGGGTGGCAGTGAGGAATGACTTACCCACGGGCAATTACAAAAGAAAGCATCTCTTGCCTCCTGGAGAAATTAAAATTGAAAACCAGACAGATCAACCATTTGTGTGTCAATGCATAGAAGTGAGACAGAGAGGGTGGATGCAGATGTTCATTCTTTTCTTCTTTCAGCAAGTATTTATTGTATTGTTCTAATTGTTGAGGATACAGAGGTATATGATACAGATGTACTGCTTCCCTTATGGAACATACATTTTAGTGAGGCAGTGGGACAGAAACTGAGGAAATCATTAAAAATTTGAAGTTTGAAAACTGTAGAGGAAATCAGGGGATAAGGGAGTGTAGAGCAAATCCCTGAGCTACAACAACATGATTACAGGTAAGGCTTATAGCTTTCTGCAGCTTTGACTATTGCCTGGGAAGGAAAACTGGTAAGGGTTCTAAATGGTTTTAGCAATAATAATCATAGTTAACATTTATTGAGGTCTACTATGTAACAGGCATTGTTCTAGGCACCTCATATATATTATCTACCTGTGAGATCTACCTGTGAGATGGTGTTATCCCCATTTTACAGATAAATTGACCATAGCTTAGACAGGTTGAATAGTGGCCCGAGATCAAATTACTTCAAATGGCAGGCTTGGGATTCACACAAGAATTTTTGATTCAAAAGTCAGATTCTTTCAGAGATGAGGTGCTGACTTTCCAAACATGTAAAGAAAGAAATTCCAGTGCAAATGAAAAGATGTTGAACATTGTTAGTCATCAAGGAAATGAAAATTAAAACTATAATGAGATAATACTTTGCACTCATTGGAATGGCAAAAGTTAAAAATCTGACCATACCAAGTGTTGTCCGGGATATAGAGCAATTGGGGCACTCCTACTCTGCTGGTGGAAATGTACAATGAAGCAAACACTATAAATAGTTTGGCAGTTTCTTATAAAATTAAACATATAGGTACCATGTGACCCAGCAATTCAGTTCCTAGTTATTTACCCAAGAGAAGTGAAAACATATATCCACACAAAGATTTATGTGCAAATGTTGATAGCAGTTTTTTTCATAATAGCCTCAAACTGGAAACAACCCAAATTTCCATCAACAGGTAAATAGATAAACAAAACATGGCATAGCTGTAAATGGAATACCCTCCAAATCATGCAACAATATGGATGTCTTAAAAACATCATGACAAGCAAAAGAAGTCAACCTCAAAAAAAGCACATACTGTGTGATTTCATTTACACAAAGGTCTAGAATTAGAAAAACTAATTATGTTCATAGAAATAAAATTAGTGTCTGCCTATGTGGGTGGGATTGACTGCAAAAGAGACATGAGCATGAAAGAATTTTTTTGGGTGATGGAAATGCTTTTATATCCTAATTGAGGTGGTGATTACGCAGACATATACACTTGTCAAAACTCATTAAACTGTATATTTAAAATGTTTATTTTATTTTCTGTAAATAATACCTCAACAGGGTTGGTTAAAAAATTCTAATGCAGAATGATACATGCAATAGGAGCACATGGGGATACAATGTAGAGCTACCTAACTCAAGGTTGGAGGAAAGGGTGGGGGGAGAGAGAGAGAGAGAGAGACAGACAGACAGACAGTGACAGAGACAAAGACAGAGAGAAAGAGACAGAGAGTGTTTACAGGAAAAATGATTCCCAGACTGACTTATAATAAAATAGTATGGATTAGTTAGTTGAAGATCTGAGGAAAGGGCATTTGTGGTTGAGAAAATAGTTTGTTCAAAGTTCAAGGCATGAGAGATAATATTGTTACTGAACTCAGGTTCAGCTGCTTGCTGCTCAAAAGCCAATAGTCGAGAGGCAAGTGTTGGTAGAAAGGAAAGTTGCTTTAATCAGAAAGCCAGCAATCTGAGGAGAAGGTGGACTCATGTCCCAAAACCAACTCTGAAGATTCTGTTTAGTTTTTAAAGGTAAAAAAAGGGGAAGTAATCTCAGTTAATCATTGAGGCAGAAGGTTAGGTTCTGTGTCATTTTCTATTGCATGCAGGCTGGCTGACTTCTCATGATCTTTCTTCAGATGTTATCTCATCTGCATGGTCTGCCTGCAGGATTGCTAAGGGAGCTACTGGGGGTAGAGAGCTAGTCATTTTTAACTACTTAATTCTTCATTCCTACTTCTTTTAATCTAGGGAAAGAATCAACAAGTTAGGCAAGGTATTGTGTACATTTGGTAGAGCATAAGTCAGGAGTTAAATGTTACCTAGTGATCTCATTTTTAAAATTAAGGTTTAAGGGGAACAGAAATAGGCAGACAGGAAAGAGGCAAAAGAGCTGCTTACAATATCACATTTGTGGAGTTTTAAATAGCCTGATTTGGTAGAGATAGAAGATGCCAGTGCATCTTCTGGAGGCCAGGATGAGACTAAAGAGGAAGATAAGGACTGGATGACAATATGAAGATGGACAGTTTATGTCATGCAAAAAAAACTGAAGTCATTGCAGGATTGGAGATTGAACTCTTCAGAAAGGATAGATATAATAAGTGTGAGGACCAAGGGATAATTTGTATCCTTAATAATATAACACTGCATATAATATCTTTGCAGGGTTGACAATAAACGTTGTTAGCTAAAGATTAAAGAGTCATCCTTTTTTTCATATAAAAAAGTCTATCAGTCCAAATCTTAGCATTTGATGAGATATGGTAAAATTAACAGCAGAAGTAGAAAGGGCATGATAAAAGGAATAAAGTAATCTCTGATAGGACTTTCAATAATTGTAATCCAGAATTTAAGAATGCAGATGAAAGTTATAATTGTTACAAGCACATCGATTTAAAGTAACATCTGCATTTATACAAAGCAACATCTGCTTTACCCCTAAAATGTGTTTATAATTCCTTTGGATGGAAATATGGAGCCCTCTGACAGAGAAGCATCCAGTTGGCTTGAGAGAAAATAAATGACCGTGGGAGGAATATACTCAGGATGACCCTCTTTTCTTTAGAAAGGGGACCTAGGACTCTGCAAAAGAAGACCTTTTGGCTTGCCAAAGTAAAATTCCAGGCAAAGGTTTGCTTACAAGATGGGACAATTCAACCTTGTCAGTGGCTGACTTTTATTTGTTTGACCTTCAGTGAAAAAATGAGACTAAGCACACTTAAAAATACAAATAATTTCAAACCTCTATAAAAGTTTGACAATTGCATTTACTCTTTTGGATAAGCCTTTGGTTCAAAAGATAGGAAAACCATAAAAACAGCACAAAACACATCTTTCTGACTTTAATATCTTGTGAATTCACCATTTTAGTAGATTTATGGAGTTCTGAATTTTTATTCTATATTACTAAATTGTTTTGCTGTCCTTATTTCAGTGGCCTAATTTTAACCTAAATCCTACTTAACTTCTGTAGTTTTTGACAGATTTGACCATTCTTTCCTTGAAATTCTTCTTCCTTGTCCTTTGTGACACTATTTTCTCTTATTTATCTTCCTGTTTCAGGATCTCATCCTCAGTCTCTTTTTCAAATGTTCCAAGATTCTACAGTTCCACTAGGTTTTAACTGAGGCCTCTTACATACTAAGGTTGCCTTTAAAGTCAGTCTGATCCTACCTGCCACTTAACAGTGAGGAAAATCCAGAACTTTGCAACATTCTATTTGAATGCTATTCAAAGTTGACAATATACCAGCCTCATCAGGTCTTTGACAGCCTTCATCCTATTGAAACTTACAACTTGAATGAGTCAGTCCCACATAAGTTTCATCCTTATTAGTCAGCATTGTTCCAAGTGCAAATATCTAGCTCTTTTTCACTATGTTGTGCCTTTTGCCCTACAGTGTATTTTCCATTGCTGACCTCATTTCAATATTTTCTAATTTGCCCTCTGAAATCCTTATTCCATGATAAATGAATCTCTTATATGGTAAACCTCTTCAGGGAATGCTACCCCCAACACTTGCTCTTAAATCCTCTGAAAAAATAGATAAGAAACTTCCAACAATAGTTGTCTGTAAGTAATAGCACATGGGAATGGGGGGAAGAGAATGGAAGAGAATGTAATTTGACAAATCTAGAGTACTTACTATGTGCCAGCCAGGTCTGGAAATAAGACTGATTTTTTCCTACATTCCCAATCCAATGTGGTTTCAGCTTGAAAACATTCCACATTTATACATATTTAGGTACCTAACTTTATTGAATGTGAACTTTTTTTTAAAAAAAATAATGGTTTTGTTCTCTACATATTGTTCATAACCTAATTTTTCACTTAATTATATGAGAGGAATATTTTTCAATGGCATTAGATATTTTCTACAACATGACTTTTAAAGATTCCTTGATATTTATCAAGAAGATGACCATAATTAATTTAATTGATATTGTGTTGTTAGAACTTAATTTCCTAAATTTCCCTGTTATAAAATATACTGTAACAATCAACTTTGTACCTAAATCATTGTGGTCTTCTCTGATTAGATAAACAGGTCCTAAATTCTTTTTTTTTTTTTAAATTAATTAATTAATTTATGGCTGTGTTGGGTCTTCGTTTCTGTGCGAGGGCTTTCTCTAGTTGCGGCAAGCGGGGGCCACTCTTCATCGCGGTGCGCGGGCCTCTCACTATCACGGCCTCTCTTGTTGCGGAGCACAGGCTCCAGACGTGCAGGCTCAGTAATTGGCTCACGGGCCTAGTTGCTCCGTGGCATGTGGGATCTTCCCAGACCAGGGCTTGAACCCGTGTCCCCTGCATTAGCAGGCAGATTCTCAACCGCTGCACCACCAGGGAAGCCCCCTAAATTCTGATTGGAACACATTCTTAGATGTTTTATTGTTGGATCAGTTGTGTCAAAGAGTGTGGACATTTTCAAGACTTTTTGTTCTTGTTCTTCTAGGTGAACTTGATTTTTAGAACTAACATATTTGTTTTCATTGGAACGTTAATACATGTTCATTGTGTACAATTTAAAAAACATAGAAGAGTAAGCAGAATAGAAAAATTAATATATAATTCTAAAGATAATAAGTATTAACAAGTATGTGCTCTTTCTCTTCCTCTCTCTCTTAAATAAAATTGGGATATGGGACTTCCCTTGTGGCACAGTAGTTAAGAATCTACCTGCCAATGTAGGGGACATGGGTTCGATCCCTGGTCTGGGAAGATCCCACATGCTGCGGAGCAGCTAAGCCCGTGCACCACAACTACTGAGCCTGGGCTCTAGGGCCTGTGAGCTGCAACTACTGAGCTCATGCGCCACAACTACTGAGCCCACACACCCAGAGCCCATGCTCCGCAACAAGAGAAGCCACCGCAACAGGAAGCCCATGCATTGCAACGAAGAGGAGCCCTCACTTGCCGCAACTAGAGAAAGCCTGTGTGCTGCAATGAAGACCCAACACAGCCAAAAATAAATTTAAAAAAATAAATAAATAAAAATAAAATGGGGGTACTTAAATGTTTATGTAAAAAAAATAAATAAATAAAATTGGGATAATATACATACTATTTAGAAACCTAATTTTTCACTGAATACATCATAAATATTTTAACATGTCATTAAAAAGTCTCCAGAAACATTATTTTCTAGTGGCTATATATGGCTGCATCATATGAGCATACTATATTTAACTATCTACAATTTTAGATATTTGGTGGTTCCTAAATTTTATGATTACAAATAATACTGCAATAAATATCTAGGTACATAAATCTTTGTACAAGTTTATAATTCTATCCTTAGGGTAATTCCAGAAATGGAATTGATGGGCCAAATTGTTTGATTATTTTAACTGATATAATTAGAAGAGAAAGATTGTATTAATTTCCACTTCCCCAGCAAGGTATTGAAGTGTCTGTACATCCCTCACCCTTGCAAGTTTAGATATTACACTTTAAAAACATGTTAATTTTGTAAGCAAAAATGCTGGTATTAATTTGAATTTATTTGACTTCAGTTTTTTACCTTTGAGTATGACACAAGCCCTTTATAAGGTTTAGGAAGGTCCCTTCTATTTCTAATTTTGTGGGTGTTTTTTATCATGAAAGGTGTTGGATTTTTGTTAAAATTAAAAAAAATTTATTGATCAATGTATAACTTTTTAACATTAAAATTAATTTTAAATCATACATGTAATGAAAATTCAAAAGTTAAAGGTAAGCTTAAAGTCCCTTTGGCATCATCCTAAAATCTGAGACCATTCTCCCTCCCTAGAGGTGACCACATTTACAAATTTGGTGATTATCCTTCCAAATATTTATAGATCCTGCCATAGAAAATCTGTAGTATTATATGTTAATATGGGTACACATGAATGGTTCTATATCTATATCTCTATATTTAGACAAATTACCTTTTTTCTCTCAATTATGTCTATATATTTCTATGTTAGATATCCTTATTCTTCTTAAGCCCCATATGTTATATATATATTCAAACTCATAAATTCATAATTATAAATGATTCAAGCAGCATAAGAAAGAAAATAAATGAATATAGCACTCAACTCATGATGTTAGAAGAACAACAAAACAAATATATGGAATGTAGGAGAAAGGATGTTAAAATTAGAAAACAGAAGTGTTGTAGGATTAATTTAAAAAATCTGAAACCATTTTCATGGAAACACACACATACTCACACAAAGTTTAAGCAGATTAAGTCAAGAAATAAACAAACTACTAAGATTAGGAATTATTATTGGGATATAAGATTTTAAAATTTGAAAACCTTGATGAAATTGAAAATTTTGCAAGAAAATAGAAATGATCAATGCTTGCTCAATAACACTGGAAAACATGAACAGAAGAACAATACACTGAAGGTACTGAAAAGCTGTCAAGTTATGATGTACGTAAAAGACTGAGGTTTGTCTTTCCTGCACCCCTCCCAAACTTCCATGGAACAAATAATTCTTGTCCTAAATAAGCGATTTCAGGGTTAAGTACGAAATTGAAAGCTTCTTAATTTATGCTTACAACGTTAGCATAACCCTGTTAGTGAAGTCTGAGAAAGATAGCAGAACAAAAAAAATACCAATCTTTTTTGTGAATATATATATGGAAAAATCCCAAATGATTTATCTAATGGTTTCCAGGGCTATTGTAAGAATGTAACACACTATGACTGAGAAGATTATATTTATGAAGGGCATTGGTGTTTCAGAGTTTGGAAATCTATTAATAAAATCCATCATAATTTTATAAAATATATTAAAAAGATAGTCAATTAAAATATTCCATCTGTTCCTGAATTTAAACTAGCAAATAACTAAATTCTCAGCTAGGAATACAAGTATACTTACATAATAAGATAAAATTTTCTGTAGTCAATACCTAACTTTTTATCTGATGGTGAAAATTAAACACATTTCCATTAAAATCTATCACTACCATCATTTTATTTTTTCTCATTATTCTGGAAATTCTACCTAATGTGACAAAAGAAGAAGAAAACATACATATTACGAAGAAGAACACAAAATTATCACTATTTACAATTGTAAAATTGCTCCCTAGTAAAACAAAAAGAATCATCTAAAAAATCAATGGAAAAAAAGAATTCAGTAAAGTTTCCAGTTGCAAGATATAGGGCAAAATTTAAGTTTGATTATATACCTACAATAATAAGTTAGCACATATAATGGGAAAAAATCCTATTCACAAGTGCAAAAAATATAGCAAGAAATGTGCAGGGGCCTTTATGAGGAAAGGTATTAGACCTCCCATGGATGTACATTAAAAGAAACGTGAGTAAGCAGAGATTCTATGTTTCTGGATGGGAAGACAATATTGCACTGATGCCTATTCTCTCCCCAAAGATACAGATGTATATATTTAATACAATTCCAATTAGGATTTCCAAAGAGAAAACCTTCCACATACCCCAAACACATTTAATATTTAGTATATGATAAAGGTTTCATTTGGCTTATTTGTATATTCCTGGTTTATCTTTATGTATGTATGGTTGTTGATAGATATAGATATAGATGGAGATGTAGATACAGTTTTATCCTAATTCACTTTATTTTATGTATATCTCTTTTACAAATCTTTCCATTGGGTTTATGGTTTTGTTCCAATCGGAGTTTCTTCAACTTCAATAAAGAAGTTAAATAATTCCTTCTATTTTAATAATTATTTTATTTAGTCTTGTTTCTTAAATTTTGCTTTGTTTGATGTTTCTTTTTCCTCTTTTTAAAAATCTTAGTTTTCTATTATGTGCTTAATCTTTTTGTTTCTTTGTTTCCTGTATATTATTATATATAATAGTGCTTATTGCTATTTAAAACAGTAACACCATATTTGTATCTATAATTCTTAAATGTCAATATTAAGAATAAAACATTTTCTATTACATTCTTCTATATAAGATGAGAATATTAGCATATTTTAATTTACTCCACCACAGTGTCTCCTGTCTACCACTTTTCTTTTGCTCTTTATTTTTGACATTTTACTTAATTTTAAATAAGTAATACATTCTTATAGTTGAAAGTTCAAAAGTCACAAAAGACTATATAGTGAAAAATTCTCTATTACCTCTGTGCCCCAACCAGCTACCTAGTTCCCCTTCTTGCAGGCAAGCAATCAAAGTTATCAGTTTGCCAAGCTGTTATTACACAATAATAATTTACCTTTTTGCCTTTTTGGCTGGAGGATTTTCTCTCTTCCTTTCAGAGCAAAAAGCCTTATGTTGGTTATTTACATATTACCCATCAGCTCAAGCAAAATGTGGATATAGTTGCTGATTCTCTTCTTATTTTTAAAACTTGCGCAGTCTGCTCATCTTTTTATCAAGAACAATTTCTATCCCTATCCACGTTTTCAACACATTAACATATACTTAAAAAGCTGAACATAATTTTAGAAAATCTTTTTCTAAAAGATTTAGAACAGTTTGGAACAATTCAAACAGATACAAAAGTAGAGGGGCTATTATTATAAATACCCATGTATTCATCCCCAGCTTCAATAACTATCAACTTATAATCAGTCTTGTTTCATTTGAACCTCACCTACTCAGCACACCTCCATTATTTTGAAACAGATCTCCAATATCATATTTAATCTGTGTAACTTTCAATATTTCTAAAAGAAAAGAGCTACAATAAAACATAACTACAATACCATAATCACACTTTAAAAATAGCACTAATTCCTTAATATCATGCAATATCTAGTGAGTATTCAAATTTCCCTGATTGCTCATAGTTTTTGTATAATTTGTTTAAATCAGGGTACAAAAATAGGTTGATTTTTTGCAGTTGGTTATGTTCCCTATCCCTTCTTAAAAATTTATTTTAAAAATCATGTACAGTAAAGTTTGCTCCATTTTGTATAAAGTTCTGTGAGTATTGAAAAATAGAGTTATGTCACTACCACCACAACCAAGCTGCAGAACAGTTCTATAACCCACCCACCAAATTTCCTTGTGGAGCTCATTCATAGATCTTTTCCCTAACACTAACTGTTCTGTCCTTATAGTATTTCCTTTTCCAGGATGTCATATAAATGAAGGCATACAATATATAGCCTTATGAGTCCAGTTTCTTTCACTTAGCACAGTGAATTTAGCTTTCATTCCTGTTGTTGAATGTATCAGTATTTTGCTACTATTTACTACTGAGTATTCCATTGTATGGATATACCACAGCCTGGTAGTCCATTCACCACTTGAAGGACATTTGGATTTTTTTCAGTTTTGGTGAATATGAATAAGGCTGTTATAAATATTCATGTAAAGGTTTTTGTGAACATAAGTTTTCATGTCTCTTGGGTAAATATCTAGGAGTGTAATAGCTGGATCATATGAAGCTACCAAACTATCTGGTAGAGTGATTACAGTCATCCATCTGGTATTCATGGGGGACTGGTTCCAGGACCCATGTGGACACCAAAATCCAGATATACTCTAGTCCCTTGTATAAAATGATGTAGTACAGTTGGCCCTTTGAATCAGTGGGTTTTGCATCGGGAATATGGAGGGCTGACTGTATACTATTTTACATTCCCACCAGCAATGTATGAGAGTTTCCTTTGATCTGTATCCTCACCAGCACTTACTTGTTACTGTGTTTTTTTCCTTTTAATTATAACCATTCTAGTGGATGTGGAGTGGTGTCTTATTGTGATTTGATTTAAAGATTTACTGGAAGTCACATGTTAAAGCATCCTGGCTTGAAGTTTTGTTTGTTGGAATGTTTTAAAATATGAATTCAATTTTCTTAATAGATATAGGAATATTCAGTGTATTTATTTCTGAAGGAGTTTTGGTAGTATGTCTCTTTCACAGAATTTGTCAATTTCACCTATGTGTTCAACTTATGCTGATAATATTCGCTTATTATCCTTTTAATGTTTGTCAGACCTGGAGTGATAGCTCCTCTATCATTCCTGCTATCAATTTGTATCTTGTCTCTTTTTGTCTTGGTCAGTCACGCTAGACATTTATCAATTTTATTGATCTTTTGAAAGAGCCAGCTTTCGGTATCATTGACTTTCTATCTTGTTTTTTCCTTTTTTAACTTCATCGATTTCTGCTCTTATATTTACAATTTCCTGACATCTACTTACTTTGGGTTGAATTTGGCTTTCTTTTTCTAGATAATTGATTTGAGACATTTTCTCTTTTCTAATATGAGCTAATATAAGCTTTTAATGCTATACATTTCAATCTAATCACAGCTTCAGGTGAATTCCACATATCTTGATACCCAGATTTTCTTGTTTATTCAGCTAAAAACATTTTCTATTTTTCCTTGAGATATTTTTATTGATCCATTGTTTATTTAGAACTGTATTGTTTAATTTCCAAATGTTTGAATTTTTCCAGATATCTTTCTGTTATTGAGTTTATTAAAATTCAGTTATAGTCAAATAACATACTTCATATGATTTCAATTCTTTTATTTTTTAAAGCTTTTTTTGATGGCCCAGAATATGATCTACATTGGTGAATGACCCATGTGTATTTGAAAGTAATGCTTACTCTTGGGTTGTTGGTTTGAGTGTTCTAAAAATGTCAGTTATATCAAATTGGTTGATAGCATTTGTCAGATGTTCTGTGTCCTTGCTGATTTTCTTTCCACATGTTTCATAGATTAATGAAATAAGAGCATGATACTTCTAAGTATATTTGTAATTTTTATATTTTTCTTTTCCATTTTATCAGTTTTTGCTTCATGTGTTTTGAAGCTTTGTTTTTAGGTTCTTTACACATTTAGGATTGTTATGTATCTTGGTGAACTGACCCTTTTATTATGATGAAATGTCCCTCTTTATCCTTGGTTAATTTTCTTGTTCAGATGGCTAGTTTAACCAATATTAAAATACCCCATCCAGCTTTAATTTGTTTAGTTTTTACAGGGTACATTTCCCCTTTCATTTTACTTTTAATTTATCTATATCATAATATTTAAATTGAGTTTTGCAGACAGTGTTGTATAAAGTCTTGTTTTTAAAAAAAAAATCCAAATGGACAATCTTTGTCTTTTAATTGGTGTCTTTAAATCGTTTACATTTAATGTAATTATTGCTATGTTTGGATTTCGGTCTATCATTTTAGTATTTGTTCTCTGTTGATCCCTTTTACTTTTTGGTCCTTTGTTAAATTTTTCCTGCTCTCTTTTAGATTATTAGAATATTTATTAGTTTTCCACATTAATTTATTAATTGGATTTTGGCTATATATTTGTACATTTCTTTAGTCATTGCTCTTGTTAGTACAATACAACTTTTCACAGTATAGTTAAAATATTTTACCTCTTGATGTGAAATGCAGCAATCTTACTGTCTAGGTTCCTTCACCCACTCCCATTTGTTATAATTTTAAAATGTTATATTCAAATACATTGAAAACCAAACTGGACAGTGTTATACTTTTTGCTTTTAACTGTCATACATATTGTAAAAAAAGTAGGCTACTATATTTTTAAAAGAAATTTACAGTTTTTCTTTTTCTTTCTTTATTCCTAAAGTTACAATTTCCTTTTGGTGTCATTTTCTGTCAGCCTTCAAATTTCTTTAGCTTTTCTTCTAAAGTGTGTCTGCTGGCAATAAATTCCTTTAGTTTTCCTTTATTTGAGAATGCCTTTATTATACATTTACTTCTGAAGGGTATTTTGACTGAATATAGAATCCTGGGTTGACATTTCTTTTCTCTTAGCACTTTGAAAGTGTTTTTCTATTGTCTTCTGGTCTCTGTGATGGCTGGTGAGAAGTCCACAGTAACTCAAATCCTCATTTCCATATATGTAATGTTTAATTTTTCTCTGGCTGCTTTCAATGATTTTTAAAAATTAATTTTGGTTCCAGAAATTTGATTATTATATGTAAGGAACTTCTTTCTTTGGAGTTTATCCATTTTGAGGTCCATTAAACTTCTCAAATCTGTAATTTATGTCTTCAAAAAAGTGTGGGAAGTTTTCAGACATGATTTCTTCAAATATTTATTCTGTACCATTCTTTTTCTCTTCTCTTTCTGGGAATCCAATGACATGAATGTTGGACATTTTGATATCGTCCCATAGGTCTGAAGCTCTCTCCATTTTTTCAGTTGTCTTTCTCTGTGTTGTCCAGATAGGATAAATTTTATGGATATATTTTCAAGTTCACCTACTTTTCCCTCTGTCATCTTCACTATGCTATTGAACTCATGTAGTGAAATTTTATTTCAAAGATTGTATTTTACTATTCTGAAATTTCAGTTTATTTTTATAGTTTTTATTTCTCTACTGAGAAGTTTTATTTATTTATTTTTCATTGATTTCAAGAATGTTCACATTTATGTCATGAAGAATGCTTATAATAGCTGATTTGAAGTCTTCGTTAATTACATCATGAGTAGTCTGTGTCTTGGCTTCTTTACATAGCCTTTTCCCTTGAGAATTGATCGCATCTTCTACTCCCCTTTTGTTGTATATCACATAATTTTGGATTGCATTATGGAAATTTTTAACATTATGTTTTGACACTGTATCAACCTGTTAAAGTCTGCTGGAGAATATTGATCTTGTTTGTTTGTTTTAGCAGGATAAGACCAAAAGTTCCATCTTTCCTTCTATGGATATTGGTTTCAATGTCATTTCAAAAAATTTTTTGAGGTGCAATTCACATAACATGAAATTAAACATTTAAAATGTATACAATTATGTGGCATTTTGTTCACTGAAAATGTGCAGCCATCATCTTTATCAAGTTCCAAAATATTTTCATCACCCAAAAAGACAAACTCTATACCAATTAAGCAGTCACTCCCCATTCCCCCATCCTCCCAGCAATCACTGGCAATCGCTAACCCACTTTCTGCCTCTTTGGGATTATCTATTCTGTATATTACATACAGATGAAATAATACAAAATGAGATCCATTGTGTCTGGCTTCTTTAACTTCACATAATGCATTCAAGGTTCATCTACATTATAGCATGTATTGGTACATAGTTCCTTTTTATTACTGAATAATATTACATAGTATGTATCTACCACATTTTTGTTTATCTGTACATCCATTGATGGACATTTGGGTTGTTTCTACATTTTGGCTATTATGAGTACTGCTGCTATGAACATTTGTGCGTAAGGATTTGTTTTAATACATATTTTTAATTGACTTGGGTATATATTTAGGGGTGGACTTGCTAAGTCATATGGTAACTGAACTCTTTGAGAAACCATCACATTGTTTTCCACAGTGACTGCATTACTTTACATTCCTACCAGAGTTGTACAATGTTTCCAATTTCTCTACATCCTGTCAACACTTGTTATTTTATATATTTTTGATTATAGCCATCCTAGAGAATGGAGCCACAGAAGCTACCTGGGGTCACTGAGCCACCGGGGTTGTTAGAGCTGGCCAGTGCCTGGGTGTGCTGGGCGTTTGGGTTTGCAGGGGTTCTCTGAGAGCTTGGATCCAAGAAAGTTGCCTGGAGCTGTGGGAGCTGCCTGTGGCCATTGGAGTGGGAGGAGCTGAGGTGACCCAGGGACCTGGATTTGAGGGAGCCCACCTGGAACCTGGTGCTACTGGAATTGCCTGAGGTTGCAGGAGCCTCCTGGAGCTGCTGGAGTGGTCAGGTACTAGGGTAAGATAGATGCTTGGATTCTTGGGAGAATGATGGAAGTCTGGTGCTGTGGAAGCCACCTGGGTCCATGAGAGCTGGCAGGCATTGAGGTGAGCTGGAGGCCTGGATTCACAGGAACCCACTGGCAGCCTGTTGTTAAAGATACCACGTGGGGCTGTTGGAGTGGGCAGGCACTGGGATGAGATAGGGGCCTCTGTTAGCAGGAGCTTACCAAAATACTGGTGCTGTGGAAGCTGGGACCAGTGGAGCTGGTGGGTGCTGGGGTGAGCTGAAAGCTTGGGGGTCACTGGAGCTCACCAGGAGCCTAGTGTCAGTGGAGTTGCCTATGGCTCCTAGAGTTGGCAGATGTGGAGTGAGACAGGGGCCTGAGTTTCTGGGAGCCCACAGGAAGCCTTGTCACGTCAGCATGTCAGCTGCCTGGGGTTTGGGAGGTGCCTGGGGTTGCTGGAGTAGGTAGGTGCTAGGGTAAGCCAGAGTCTGGGTTCATGTGAGCCCACCAGAAGCCTGGTGCTTAGGACACTGCTTGGGCTTGCTGGAGGGTGATTGGGGACCTAGGTTCGTGTGAGCCCACAGGCAGCCACCTAGGGCTGTGGGAATTGGTCTGGCGCTGGTGTGGGCTCACTCTAAGATCTTTGGTTCTTAACGTCAGGTTTCATGTTACTGTGCTTTTCCCATAGACAAAGTGTCTCTCCACTCTGGGCTGCCCAGGCTTGGGGGAGGGTAATGGGGGTAGTGTGACTCTATCTTTCCTATGCTTCTCAGTATGTCCTTTTTTATCTCTGTGTTTCACTCAGGTGCTATAATCTCTCACCTGAAATCGTTTGCTCTTGTGAAGGTATTTTTATACACAGATAGTTGTTCAAATGGATATTTCTTGTGGGGTGAGTGGTATGTTGAGAGGTAGAAATTCCTATGCCACCATTTTGCTCCTACAGTACATTTTTATACATCGTGTGTCCAATAACATTGATCTGTAATGATTGTGTTACTCATTTTTCTTTTAAATCATACAGGGTAAAAAAGAGGAGTTACAAGCATACTATAGTACTAGCTTTTGTATTTACATACTACTTACCTTTACCAGTGTTCTTTATTTTTCCACATGGCTTCACATTACCATCTAGATTCCTTTCATTTCCACCTGAAGGAATCTCTTTTGTATTTTTTATAGGGCATGTGTAGTAGCAATGCGCTCTCTCAGTTTTTATCTAGGAATGTCTTAATTTCTCCTTTTTTTTGAAAGATAGGTTTTTTTTTTAAACATCTTTATTCGAGTATAATTGCTTTACAATGTTGTGTTAGTTGCTGCTGTATAACGAAGTGAATCAGCGATACATATACATATATCCCCATATCTCCTCCCTCTTGTGTCTCCCTCCCTCCCGCCTTCCCTATCCCACCCCTCTAGGTGGTCACAAAGCACTGAGCTGATCTCCCTGTGCTATGCGGTTGCTTCCCACTAGCTATCTATTTTACATTTGGTAGTGTATATATGTTGAAGGATAGTTTTGCTAGTTATAGAATTCTTTTTTTGACAACTTTTTTCATCATTTTATATATGTCATTCCACTGCCTTCTGGCTTCCATGGATGCTGCTGAGAAATCTGCTGATGATGTCATTGAGAGTTCCTCTTGTATGATGAGTCACTTATCTCTTGCCGCTTTTCAGGATTCTCTTTGTCTTTACAGTTTGGATATAATGTGTCTCATTATGGATCTTTTTTTTTTTAATTGAAGTATAGTTGATATTATATAAGTTACAGGTGTACGATATAGTGATTCACAATTTTTAAAGGTTATACCCCATTTACAGTTTTTATAAAATATTGGCTATATTCTCTGTGTAGTAGAATATATTCTTGTAGCTTATTTTATACATAATAGTTTCTACTCTTAATCCCCTACCCCTATGTTGTCCCTCCCTGCTTGCATCTCTCCACTTGTAACCACTAGCTTGTTCTCTATAACTGTGAGTCTGTTTCTGTTTTGTTATATTCACTAGTTTGTTGCCTTTTTTATTTTCCACATTTAAGTGACATCATACAGTATTTATCTTTCTCTGTCTGACTGATTTCATTTAGCATAATACCCTCCAATTCTATTCATGTTGTTGAAAATGGCAAAATTTCATGCTTTTTTATGGCTGAGTAGTATTCCACTGTATATATATATACCACATCTTCTTTTATCTACTTATCTGTTATGGGCACGTAGGTTGTGTCTATGTCTTGGCAATTGTAAATAATGCGGCTATGAGCATTGGGGTACATATATCTTTTCAAATTAGTGTTTTCGTTTTTTTCGGATATATACCCAGAAGTGGAATTGCTGGGTCATATGGTAGTTCTATTTTTAATTTTTTGAGACACCACCATACTGTTTTCCACAGTGCCTGCACCAATTCACATTCCCACAGTGTACGAGGGTTCCTTTTCTCCAAATCCTAACCAGAGTTTGTTATTTGTGTTCTTCTTTTTTTTTTTTTTATACAGCAGGTTCTTATTAGTCATCAGTTTTATACACATCAGTGTATACACGTCAATCCCAATCGCCAAATTATTCACACCACCACCCCCACCACCCCGCCGCTTTCCCCGCTTGGTGTCCATACGTTTGTTCTCTACATCTGTGTCTCAGTTTCTGCCCTGCAGACCAGTTCATCTGTACCATTTTTCAGGGATCCACGTATATGCGTTAATATACGATATTTGTTTTTCTCTTTCTGACTTACTTCACTCTGTACGACAGTCTCTAGATCCATCCACGTCTCAAAAAATGACCCAATTTCGTTCCTTTTTATGGCTGAGTAATATTCCATTGTATATATGTAACACATCTTCTTTATCCATTCATGTGTCGATGGGTGTTTACGTTGCTTCCATGACCTGGCTATTGTAAATAGTGCTGCAAGGAACACTGGGGTGCATGTGTCTTTTTGAATTATGGTTTTCTCTGGGTATATGCCCAGGAGTGGGATTGCTGAGTCATATGGTAATTCTATTTTTAGTTTTTTAAGGAACCTCCATACTGTTCTCCATAGTGGCTGTATCAATTTACATTCCCACCAACAGGGCAAGAGGGTTCCCTTTTCTCCACACCCTCTCCAGCATTTGTTGTTTGTAGATTTTCTGATGATGCCCATTCTAACTGGTGTGCAGTGATACCTCATTGTAGTTTTGATTTGCATTTCTCTAATAATTAGTGATATTGAGCAGCTTGTCATGTGCTTCTTGGCCATCTGTATGTCTTCTTTGGAGAAATGTCTATTTAGGTCTTCTGCCCATTTTTGGATTGGGTTGTTTGTTTCTTTAATGTTGAGCTGCATGAGCTGTTTATATATTTTGGAGATTAATCCTTTGTCTGTTGATTCATTTGCAAATATTTTCTCCCATTCTGAGGGTTGTCTTTTTGTCTTGTTTATGGTTTCCTTTGCTGTGCAAAAGCTTTGAAGTTTCATTAGGTCCCATTTGTTTATTTTTGTTTTTATTTCCATTACTCTAGGAGGTGGATCAAAAAAGATCTTGCTGTGATTTATGTCAAAGAATGTTCTTCCTATGTTTTCCTCTAAGAGTTTTATAGTGTCCAGTCTTACATTTAGGTCTCAAATCCATTTTGAGTTTATTTTTGTGTATGGTGTTAGGGAGTATTCTAATTTCATTCTTTTACATGTAGCTGTCCAGTTTTCCCAGCACCACTTATTGAAGAGACTATCTTTTCTCCATTGTATATCTTTGCCTCCTTTGTCATAGATTAGTGGACCATAGGTGCGTGGGTTTATCTCTGGGCTTTCTATCTTGTTCCATTGATCTATGTTTCTCTTTTTGTGCCAGTACCATATTGTCTTGATTACTGTAGCTTTGTAGTATAGTCTGAAGTCAGGGAGTCTATTCCTCCAGCTCCGTTTTTTTCCCTCAAGACTGCTTTAGCTATTCGGGGTATTTTGTGTCTCCATACAAATTTGAAGATGATTTGTTCTAGTTCCATAAAAAATGCCATTGGTAATTTGATAGGGATTGCATTGAATCTGTAGATTGCTTTGGGTAGTATAGTCATTTTCACAATATTGATTCTTCCAATCCAAGAACATGGTATATCTCTCCATCTGTTGGTATCATCTTTAATTTCTTTTTTCAGTGTCTTATTGTTTTCTGCATACAGGTCTTTTGTCTCCCTAGGTAGGTTTATTCCTAGGTATTTTTTTCTTTTTGTTGCAATGGTAAATGGGAGTGTTTCCATAATTTCTCTTTCAGATTTTTCATCATTAGTGTATAGGAATGCAAGAGATTTCTGTGCATTAATTTTGTATCCTGCAACTTTACCAAATTCATTGATTAGCTCTAGTAGTTTTCTGGTGGCATTTTGGGATTCTCTATGTATAGTATCATGTCATCTGCAAACAGTGACAGTTTTACTTCTTCTTTTCCGATTTGTATTCCTTTTATTTCTTTTTCCTCTCTGATTGCCATGGCTAGGACTTCCCGAACTATGTTGAATAATAGTGGTGAGAGTGGACATCCTTGTCTCGTTCCTGATCTTAGAGGAAATGCTTTCAGTTTTTCACCATTGAGAATGGTGTTTGCTGTGGGTTTGTTGTATATGGCCTTTATTATGTTGAGGTAGGTTCCCTCTGTGCCCACTTTCTGGAGAGTTTTTATCATAAATGGGTGTTGAATTTTGTCAAAAGCTTTTTCTGCATCTACTGAGATGATCATATGGATTTTATTCTTCAGTTTGTTAATATGGTGTATCACATTGATTGATTTGCGTATATTGAAGAATCCTTGCATCCCTGGGATAAATCCCACTTGATCGTGGTGTATGATCCTTTTAATGTGTTGTTGGATTCGGTTTGCTAGTATTTTGTTGAGGATTTTTGCATTTATATTCATCAGTGATATTGGTCTGTAATTTTCTTTTTTTGTAGTATCCTTGTCTGGTTTTGGTATCAGGGTGATGGTGGCCTCATAGAATGAGTTTGGGAGTGTTCCTTCCTCTGGAATTTTTTGGAAGAGTTTGAGAAGGATGGGTGTTAGCTCTTCTCTAAATGTTTGATAGAATTCACCTGTGAAGCCATTTGGTCCTGGACTTTTGTTTGTTGGAAGATTTTTAATCACATTTTCAATTTCATTACTTGTGATTGGTCTGTTCATATTTTCTGTTTCTTCCTGGTTCAGTCTTGGAAGGTTATACCTTTCTAAGAATTTGTCCATTTCTTCCAGGTTGTCCATTTTATTGGCATAGAGTTGCTTGTAGTAGTCTCTTAAGATGCTTTGTATTTCTGCAGTGTCTGTCGTAACTTCTTTTTCATTTCCAATTTTATTGATTTAAGTCCTCTCCCTCTTTTTCTTGATGAGTCTGACTAATGGCTTATCAATTTTGTTTATCTTCTCAAAGAACCAGCTTTTAGTTTTATTGATCTTTGCTATTGTTTTCTTTGTTTCTATTTCATTTATTTCCGCTCTAATCTTTATGATTTCTTTCCTTCTGCTAACTTTGGGTTTTATTTGTTCTTCTTTCTCTAGTTCCTTTAGGTGTAAGGTTAGATTGTTTACTTGAGATTTTTCTTGTTTCTTTAGGTAGGCTTGTATAGCTATAAACTTCCCTCTTAGAACTGCTTTTGCTGCATCCCATAGGTTTTGGATCGTCATGTTTTCATTGTCATTTGTCTCTAGGTATTTTTTGATTTCCTCTTTGATTTCTTCAGTGATCTCTTGGTTATTTAGTAACGTATTGTTTAGCCTCCATGTGTTGGTGTTTTTACGTTTTTTTTCCTGTAATTCATTACTAATCTCATAGCGTTGTGGTCAGAAAAGATGCCTGATATGATTTCAATTTTCTTAAATTTACTGAGGCTTGATTTGTGACCCAAGATGTGATCTATCCTAGAGAATGTTCCATGCGCACTT
The DNA here is from genome assembly GCF_009873245.2 of Balaenoptera musculus. NCBI lineage: Eukaryota > Metazoa > Chordata > Mammalia > Artiodactyla > Balaenopteridae > Balaenoptera > Balaenoptera musculus. The sequence goes on from NC_045806.1 coordinate 97,602,908, forward strand.
GAGAAGAAATTGTCATCTGCTGTTTTTGGATGGAATGTCCTATAAATATCAATTAAATCTATCTGGTCTATTGTGTCATTTAAAGCTTCTGTTTCCTTAATTATTTTCATTTTGGATGATCTGTGCATTGGTGTAAGTGAGGTGTTAAAGTCCCCCACTATTATTGTGTTACTGTCGATTTCCTCTTTTATAGCTGTTAGCAGTTGCCTTATGTATTGAGGTGCTCCTATGTTGGGTGCATATATATTTATAATTGTTATATCTTCTTCTTGGATTGATCCCCTGATCATTATGTATTGTCGTTCTTTGTCTCTTGTAACTTTCTTTATTTAAAGTCTATTTTATCTGATATGAGTATTGCTACTCCAGCTTTCTTTTGATTTCCATTTGCATGGAATATCTTTTTCCATCCCCTCACTTTCAGTCTGAATGTGTCCCTAGGTCTGAAGTGGGTGTCTTGTAGACAGCATATATATGGGTCTTGTTTTTGTATCCATTCAGCAAGCCTGTGTCTTTTGGTTGGAGCATTTAATCCATTCACGTTTAGGGTAATTATTGATATTTATGTTCCTATGACCATTTTCTTAATTGTTTTGGGTTTGTTTTTGTAGTTCCTTTTCTTCTCTTGTGTTTCCCACTTAGAGAAGTTCCTTTAGTATTTGTTGTAGAGCTGGTTTAGTGGTGCTGAATTCTCTTAGCTTTTGCTTGTCTGTAAAGCTTTTGATTTCTCCATCGAATCTGAATGAGATCCTTGCTGCGTAGAGTAATCTTGGTGTAGGTTCTTCCCTTTCATCACTTTAAGTATATCATGCCACTCCCTTCTGGCTTGTAGAGTTTCTGCTGAGAAATCAGCTGTTAACCTTATGAGAGTTCCCTTGTATGTTATTTGTCGTTTTTCCCTTGTTGCTTTTAATAATTTTTCTTTGTCTTTAATTTTTGCCAGTTTGAATACTATGTGTCTCGGTGTGTTTCTCCTTGGGTTTATCCTGTATGGAACTCTCTACGCTTCCTGGACTTGGGCGGCTGTTTCCTTTCCCATGTTAGGGAAGTTTTCAACTGTAATCTCTTCAAATTTTTCTCAGGTCCTTTCTCTCTCTCTTCTTCTTCTGGGACCCTTATAATTCGAATGTTGGTGTGTTTAATGTTGTCCCAGAAGTCTCTGAGGCTGTCCTCAATTCTTTTCATTCTTTTTTCTTTATTCTGCTCTGCGGTAGTCATTTCCACTATTTTATCTTCCAGGTCACTTATCCGTTCTTCTGCCTCAGTTATTCTGCTATTGATTCCTTATAGTGTAGTTTTCATTTCAGTTATTGTGTTGTTCATCTCTGTTTGTTTGTTCTTTATTTCTTCTAGGTCTTTGTTAAACATTTCTTGCATCTTCTCGATCTTTGCCTCCATTCTTTTTCCGAGGTCCTGGATCATCTTCACTATCATTATTCTGAATTTTTTTTCTGGAAGGTTACCTATCTCCACTTCATTTAGTTGTTTTTATGGGGTTTTATCTTGTTCCTTCATCTGGTACATAGCCCTCTGCCTTTTCATGTTGTCTATCTTTCTGTGAATGTGGTTTTTGTTCCACAGGCTGCAGGATTGTATTTCTTGCTTCTGCTGTCTGCCCTCTGCAGAAGTTGGTTCTTTAAAGAAGATCAATAAGATTCTTATTCCCTCAGGAATACGTATGGAAACTCCTCTATGCTGTCATATAGTTTGCTGTAACCTCTCACCTCTAGCAGGAACTCTGAGATGGTGGAGATGCTTAGCCATGGCATTGACTGGACAGAATGCATAATCTCTCGATAGACTTGGTACTGGAGATGGTCCGCCGCTGGGCCGAGTCGGTTCCTGCGGTGCCCCGGCTTCTCCAGCTACTGGACCGCATCTGTCGGCAAGCGGGCAAGGTCTGGAAGGGCATAGCCTGACCCCACGCTCTGTGTGTTCTTTTTAATGATAGCCATTCTGACAGGTATGAGGTGATATTTCATGATTTTGATTTGCATTTTTCTGACGATTAGTGATGTTGAGCATCTTTTCATGTGCCTGTTAGCCATCTGTATTTCCTCTTTGGAAGAATGTCTATTCAGGTCTTCTGCTGATTTTTTAATCAGGTTGTTTGTTTTTGTGTTGTTGAGTTGTATGAGCTGTTTGTGTATTTTGGATATTAATCCCTTATCAGTCATATCATTTGCAAATATTTTCTCCCACTCAGTAGTTTGTCTTTTCATTGTGTCAGTGGTTTCATTTGCTGTGCAAAAGCTTTAGAGTTTAATTAGGTCCCATTTGTTTGTTTTTGCTTTTATTTCCTTTGCTTTAGGAGACAGATCAAAAAAATATTGCTCCAGTTTATGTCAGAGTGTTCTGCCTATGTTGTCTTCAAGAAATTTTGTGGTTTCCGGTCTTACATTTAGATCTATAGTCCTTTTGAGTTTATTTTTGTATATGGTGTTAGAGAATGTTCTAATTTCCTTTTTTCAGGTGTATCTGTCCAGTTTTCCCAGCACCACTTATTGAAGAGACTGTCTTTTCTCTATTGTATATTCTCACCTCTATCTATTCTCACCAACAATCTGTTTGTTGTAGATTGATTGACCATAAGTGCTTGGGTTTCTTTCTGGGCTTTCTATCCTGTTCCATTGATCCATGTGTCTGTTTTTGTGCCAGTATCATAGTGTTTTTTTTTTGGTTGCCCTGGGTCTTAGTTGCAGAACGTGGGCTCCTTAGTTGCGGCTCCAGGGCTCCTTAGTTGTGGCCTGCGAACTTTTAGTTGCCGCATGCATGTGAGATCTAGTTCCCTGGCCAGGGATTGAACCCAGGCCCCCTGAATTGGGAGTATGGAGTCTTATCCACTGCACCACCAGAGAAGTCCCACCATACTGTTTTGATTACCATAGCTTTGAACTATAGTCTGAAGTCAGGGAGCATGATTCCTCCAGCTCTGTTCTTTCTCAAGATTGTTTTGGCTATTCGGGGTCTTTTGTGTTTCCATACAAACTTTAAAATTATTTGTTTTAGTTCTGTGAAAAATGCCATTGGTATTTTGATAGGGATTGTATTGAGTTTGTAGATTGCCTTGGGTAATGTGCTCATTTTAACAATATTAATTCTTCCAATTGAAGAACACGGTATATCTTTCCATCTGTTGTGTCATCTTCGATTTCTTTCATCAGTGTCATAGTTTTTAGCGTACAGGTTTTTTACCTGCTTAGGTTGGTTTATTTCTAGGTATTTTATTCTTTTTGATGCAATAGTAAGTGGGATTGTTTCCTTAATTTCTCTTTCTGATATTTCATTGTTAGTGTATAGAAATGCAACAGATTTCTGTATATTAATTTAGTATCCTGCAACTTTACTAAATTCATAGATGAGCTCTAGTAGTTTTCTGGTGGTGTCTTTAGGATTTTCCATGTATTCACTATGGATATTTTTGCCTTTGTCATTTGTGGAGTTCATAGAGCTTCTTGGTTGTGTAGATTCATGTCTTTTATCAAATTTAGGAAGTTTTCAGCCATTATTTCTTCAAATATTCTTTCTGCTTCTTCTCTTTCTCATCTCTTTCTAGGACAGCCATAATGTCTATGTTTGTATGCTGGATTATTTCCCACAGTTCTCTTAACACTTTTAAACTGAGTTTTACTAGGTAGATCTCTTTTCATTTATTTTGCTTGCTAGATGAGCACTTATAAATGAACATTCAATTCTTTTAACACAAGAATGTTTCATTTTCTATTATATATTTTTATTGATTTTTCATCACTTTATTTTGGTCTGTTCTTCAGGGAATACAATCATCTATACGTTAAGTATATTTCCTATATATCTATGATCTTTTCTCTTACCTTCACAGTTCTTTGTTTTGTCACACTTTTCTCTGTCATATTATTACCTGCTGTGCTCTGTTCTAGCACACCCACTAGGCATAAAATCCTGTATTGGACTATCATTGAATCTATAGAGAACTTACTATGACCCAGGATGTTCCTAGTTGTGTAATTGTGAGCTAATATTTTACTAACATTGTTCAGCTTATGCTTCCACCTAGTACCTTGTATGAATCAAACATTTAAAATTTATAAAGGATACATATAGTTAAGGCTGTGAGGCATACATAGCTCAAGGGGTGTGTTGAGTATTTTCTGATTATTTTATTCTATTACACAATTTCCCTCTTTTATAAGCTCTTCTCTGGGCTTCATGGGCAAACTTTCTCTTTATCTCTATTAATTCCTTTTCAACCCCCTTTTCTGGATCATTGCCTTCTGCTTATACATGGGTTCTATATAGAGTACAAAGAAATCAAAGAACAGAATCCTGAAGAAGACCAATATTTTAAAGTGTTGTTTTTTGTTTTCCCCATGTATAAGACTTTAATATATCTGGAATTGTGTCTGTGTGTGTGTGTGTATGTTTGTATGTTTGATAAGAGGGACAGAATCACATTATGTTTCCATCTGAAATCAATGATTTAAATACTGCTTATAGAATAGTCCTTTTCCTCTAAATAAATATTAGTGTCAACACTGTATATCCTTAGTTCCATGTGACAGTTTCTAGACTGTTAATTTAAAAATCTGTGTGTTTGGACTTCCCTGGTGGCACAGTGGTTAAGAATCCACCTGCCAATGCAGGCAACACGGGTTTGAGTGCTTGAGCCCTCTTCCGGGAAGATGCCACATGCCATGGAGCTACTAAGCCCGTGCGCCACAACTACTGAGCCTGTGCTCTAGAGTCCGTGAGCCACAACTATGGAGTCCGTGTGCCACAACTACTGAAGCCTGAGCACCTAGAGACTGTGCTCCATAACAAGAGAAGCCACTGCAATGAGAAGCCCGTGCACCACAACAAAGAGTAGCCCCCGCTTGCCACAGCTAGAGAAAGCCTGCATGCAGCAAGGAGGACCCAACGCAGCCAAAAATAAATAAATAAAATAAATTTATTAAAAAAAAAGAAATAACACTATATTTGGGATAGAAAAGAACTTTAAAAAAAATAAAAATCTGTGTGCTTACTTCTGATATAATATCAATTTAATTACTATAATTACTATAATATAATAAGTTTTGATAAGTGAAAATGTTAGTAGGGTTTCCTTTCTTTTTCTCTCTCTATACCTGATCCCCTTCAGCTCTACTTCCAGATCAGCTGAGGGGTAAAACGTGGTCTTTTATTCATGAAGTCAGTTTCTAAGCTGTAGTCATGTTTTCTTTGAATTTCCTCCTCTTGATATCTGATTGGACTTTTATCTCCTTAGGGCAGGCAAGGAGAAAACTATGTCTGTGTTGTCTTGAGCTGTATGGTTTATGACATAAATGCTAGATTCTGTGTCCTCCAGATTTTTAATGTCCAAAATTTATCTTCTGGAATTCCATGAAGAATCATTTCTTTCTCAACAAAACATGGTATTTATAAATAAAAAAAGAATTTTGACTTTCTGATATTTCTTTTTATTATAGATTTATAAACATCTACATAGAATAGCAGAAGCTCAAAATTTGACTCTTTGTTACAATTTTGTATTGGCCCTCCAGCTTTCAGCTGTTGCTTATTTGGTGGAACATAAAGTTATTGATAGGGGCTTCCCTGGTGGCGCAGTGGTTGAGAATCTGCCTGCCAATGCAGGGGACACGGATTCGAGCCCTGGTCTGGGAAGATCCCACATGCCGCGGAGCAACTGGGCCTGTGAGCCACAACTACTGAGCCTGTGCGTCTGGAGCCTGTGCTCCGCAACAAGAGAGGCCGCGATAGTGAGAGGCCCGCACACCGCAATGAAGAGTGGCCCCCGCTCGCCGCAACTAGAGAAAGCCCTCGCACAGAAATGAAGACCCAACACAGCTAAAAATAAATAAATAAATTTATTAAAAAGAAAAAAAAAGTTACTGATACAAGAGGGAGGGCTAGAGTGTAACAGGCTCTTAATTATCTCAATATTTTATCCTGTTGCACATAAAAAACAAACCAGTAAGTAGGCATATGCAAATAAAAATATCATAATTTTGTAGGTGAAATTAAAAAAAAATTAAAAGTCTTGCTATATCAATATTTGACAAGTCCTGGGAAAATTGCTACCATATATATATATATATATATATATACACACCCATATATATATATATATATATATACACACTTCTAGTAGAAGTGCAAATTGATATATTTGCTATTGCTGCTTTGTAGGGAAATTTGGTATTATCCATTAAAATGGAATAATGACTGTGTACTTAACATATAATTTAATCTCTAGGTATATTCCCTCAAGAAACAGTCTCATTGGTTTTCAAAGACACATTTAAAAAGATGTTCATTACATGATGTTATAAAGGAAAAATTGTAAAAATCCTGAATATCCATCAGTAGGGGAAGAAATAAATGCATTGCACTATATCCATACAGTGTGATATTGTTCCAGAAATTGAAATGAATGAAGTAGGCTTTTATCAATTGATATGAATATATCTACGAAACATTGTTAAAGCAAGTCCAGAATGATTCGTAAAGTATGATATCATCTACATAATTTTTAAAACCACAAAAAATAATACTGCGGATTTTCTAAGGATACACATATTAGTAATTAAAATTATATTTAAAAAAGACTTGAAGGATTCCTACTAAATTTATAAAAATATTTACATCCAAGGAGTAGGGTGTAAAAGGTAGATTAAAGGTATTTTTTAGCTCTAGCATTGTGATTTTTATTGGACAGTTGTGTTCATGTATTGCTTGTGTGACTCTACAAAAGAAGTTTATATATAGGAACAAACACTGAAAGCAAAGAGGACAAAATATTAAGAGTAAATCTGAGTGGTAGGAACACACATAATTGCTGGTTTTTTGTACTCTTTCAGAAGGAACCTCTTTCTGCCTTCTCCCCCTCCCCTTGTCCTTTAAACATGTAGACAAAGAATGTTGCCTGTTACATCAGTAACCGAAAGATGTTGGCCATCAAGCCATCAGCCACTGAAGCCAGCAGACCGTGCACCCTGAGGGCATTTAGGATGGAGAGAAACAGGATACTGGCCCTAGATAGCTAAGATGCATACCAAAGGAATGATTTAAATGAGCCCAGACTCTTGCATCTTCCCATACATAGAAAAGAGCTAAGAAGTCTGTTTTTCTTTCTTTAATTAGAAGTAATCTTTTGATGTTCAAGTACCTGTTTTTTGTTTGTTTGTTTGTTTTGCAAAAACTCCTACATATCCTGGCTCCTCCCTTACCTCATCGGAACAGTCCCTTAGAGCTCTCTGAGAGGCTGTCTCCTGGACTTAAGTGCTCAGTATGTCTGCCAAATAAAACATAATTCTCAACTTTTAGGTTGTACATTTTTTTTTCAGTCGCCAAACATATAAACAAACAATCAAAAACTTTCACTGGCTCCCCAATACTTCAAGGATAGCATATAGACTCTTAGCATGTCATACAGGGCTCTTTATGATGTAGTCCCCGAGTACTTTTCCATGATCTATATGTAACACTCTCTTTCACCTTAGCCTAGTCATCATTATCTTTCAGTTAGATTTACAATTGCCTTCTATATTTCCCCCTGCTTCCTGTCTCTTTCCACTTTTGTTTGCTGTCCACATTGCTTCAAAATGTATTTTTAAAAAGAAATCTACTCATCTCACTTCACTTCTTAAAAATCTCTATTGTGCCTTTAGTAATTGTTTATTTAAAATATTCGTATGTACATATGAATTTTCAGACTCTTTGTAATTACTTTGCAGCTAGCCAAGGAACGACCAACCTACAGAACAAATTCTAAAATGTTTAGGATTCCATACAAGGCTCTTTATATAATAATATGGTCCCAACTTTTATCTCCAGTCTTTTTACGTATCTCCACTTTCTTGGTTTCACGCATATCAGACTTCTCGCTCTGTCCCAAATATACCATGTTCAATCACTACTCGTTGCCCTTACATACATAACTTTTTCTCCTCTGCCTCATTCCTCAAGAAACCAGTTAAAATTTTATCTTATATGAAGTCTTTCTTAGCTTCCCTATTGTAACTTGATAATTCTTAACTCTGGGATCCTATAGGATTTTGTTTAAACTGCTTGTACTCAGTATTGTTATTTATCTGTTTTTATATCTGTCTTCCATTCCTAGTCATGTGAGTTCCTCAATGGCAGGTTTTTTTCTCTTACTGAATTTGGTGTCTCCACGGACTCGCAGTGTGTGGAATGGAATAGGTTCCTGGTAATGCTTGATAAAATAAAGAATACATGTGAAATTCTGTGATAATGCACTTAATTTCAGTTGGGAGGGGTACATTAGAATCATTGATGGAGTTTTAAAAATATTATTTCCACCAACTTAGAATCCCTGGGCATGTACATTATAAAAACTCATCACAGTTAATTGTGATATGTATGTTATATTAAGAACTATTGCTGCTAATTACATCCAGAGAAAGTAGAATTGGACACTATTCAGGGAAACATGAGGATCTAAGCCTTCATCAGAGCATATTAATAGTGATTATGACATAAACAACTGCAAACTTTTATGGCACAGAACTAGTGACTTTCATCTAGGTTAATATCCAATAATCTACACTCTTCATCATGGTTGTATAATCAACAATGAATCAATGTAATTGGCCCATCAACATACATGGATTTGCAAAGTCACCCCAGGTGATTCTGGTGCATGCATTTGGTTAATAACTTCTGCTGAATGGACAGTTCACTTTTGGTGTTCACTAATCAAAATGTTAAGGTTCATTCCACCATTCTGGAAACATTTTTAACTCAGGGTATTGTGTATGTCATCTGAAGGCTTCCTTTCCTCTAGATTTGTGGTGATTCCTGTTCTAAGGGACAGCTTTGCCCATAGTACTTGCAGTCTGCTGCCTTAGAGGTATGATTTGAGGGATCTCTCACAACATCTTTACCTGTTCTCCAAAAAGATTCATTTTTTTTAAAGTTAAGCACTGGCCCTTCCCCATCCTTGACAGTCTTTTAAAACTCTGTAAAAGTCTATCACTAAAATCTTAGTCTGAATAAATGTATCAGATATATTCCCTTAGCATGTAGACATTGGATTCTTAGGAGAGAAATCTCAAGGCACTGACTGGAGAGGTGGAAACTCTATAAATGAAATCATCTTTCCTTAGGACTTCTATATTTGCAGAAAAAGGAGACCCTCCTAAAAATCATTCTGAGCTTTTTCTTTCCCAGTGGTAGGTATGGATATTAACCTCTTGCTATAGCTGAGGAAATAGCATACACTGGGTCGTTTAAACAATAGACATTTCTTTTTCTACTCCCACTGAGACAAGTTTGTTCTGGAGGCTGGAAAGTCCAAGATGAAGTTGTTGGCACATCCAGTGTTTGGTGAGGGCCCACTTCCTGGTTTGCAGGTGGCTGTCTTCTTCTGATATCCTCACATGGCAGAGAGCAGAGAGAGAGGAAGTAAGCTCTCTCATGTTTCTTCTTATAAGGGCACTAATAGTATTCATGAGGGCTCCATCCTCATGACTTAATTATTTCCCAGAGGCTCCATCTCTAATACTGTCACAGTGGGGATTAGGCTTCAACATATGAATTTTGGGGGGACACATTCAATCTATAGCACTTGTCTCAGTGGGAGTAGAAATTGCATTTACAACATCAGCTAAAACTCTGACTTTTCACCTTTGCAGGCCAAGGCCACCTTGGGGTGCCAGGCTAGAATGGACCTAAGCCACCAGTAGAGATAACCAGTTGCTGAGAATGAATTTTGGCTTCATGACATGGATTTTAATAAAGCCTGTCTTGTATATGTCTTTTTCTTTTTCCATTTTACAGAATTTACTTATTTTCCTGGCTTTATTGAAGTATTATTAACAAATAAAAATTGTACATATTTAAGGCATACAATGTAATGTTTTGGTATATGTATACATTGTAAAATAATCACCAAAATCAGGCTAATTAATATATCTATCACCTCACATAACTGTCATTATTTTGTGTGCTGAGAGCACTTGAGATCTAATCTCTTAGCAAATTTCAAATATACATTATTATTAGCCATATCTCCAGAACTTATTCATCTTATAACTGAAAGTACACTTTGATCAATATCTCCCTTTTGAGACCCCCTAGCCTCTGGTAATCACTATTCTATTCTCTGTTACTGTGAGTTTGACTTTATTCAAGATTTCACATATAATTGAGATCCTGTGATATTTGCTTATTTCACTTAGTATAATGCCCTCCAGGTTGATCCATATTGTTTCAGGCAGTAGGATTTCCTTCTTATTTAAGGCTGAATAATATTCCATTATATATATGTATATGTATATATATATATATATATATATATACACATAATATTAATTCTTCCAATCCGTGAACACAGAATATCTTTTCCATTTATTTGTGTCTTCTCCAATTTCTTTCATCAATGTTTCATAGTTTCAGTGTACAGATCTTTCACCTCCTTGGTTAAATTTATTCCTGAATATTTTATTCTTTTTGATGCTATTGTAAATAGAATTGTTTTCTTAATTTCTTTTTTGGGTAGTTTGTTGTTAGTGTATAGAAATGTTATTGATTTTTGTATTTTTATTTTGTGTCCTGAAACTTTACTGAATTCATTTTTCTTCTTTTTCTTTCCTTCTTTATTTATTTTTTGGCTGCGTTGGGTCTTAGTTGCGGCACGTGGGATCTTCATTGAGGCATGCAGGATCTTCCGTTGCTTCCATTGCAGTGCACGGGCTCTTCACTGCAGTGTGCGGGCTTCTCTCTAGTTGTGGTGTGCAGGTTTTCTCTCTGTAGCTGTGGTGCATGGGCTCCAGGGTGCATGGGCTCTGTAGTTGTGGTGCATGGGCTCCAGAGTGCATGGGCTCTGTAGTTTGTGGCATGCGGGCTCTCTCATTGAGCTGCGTGAGCTCAGTAGTTGTGGCGCACAGGCTTAGTTGCCCTGTGGCATGTGGGATTTAGTTCCCTGACCAGGGATCAAACCCACGTCCCCTGCATTGGAAGGTGGATTCTTTGCCACTGGACCACCAGGGAACTTCCCTGAATTCATTTATTAGTTTAATAGTTTTCTAGGGGAATCTTTAAAGTTTACTATATATAGATTATGTCATCTTCAAACAGAGACAATTTTACTTTCTTTTTTAAAATTTCTTTTTCTTGTCTAATTGTTCTGGTTAGGACTTCCAGTACTATGTTCAATAGAAATGGAGAAAATGATCACCCTGGCCTTGTTCTTGACTGTGGAAGAAGAGCTTTCTGCTTTTCATCATTGAGTATGATGTTAGCTGTGGGCTTGTCATATATGGCCTTTATTGTTTTGAGGTACATTTCTTCTATACCTAATGTAAGAGTTTTTATTATAAAAGGGCTTTGAATTTTGTCAAATGATTTTTCTGCATCTTTAAAGATAATAGTGTGATTTTTATCCTTCATTCTGTTAATATGGTGTATCACACTTACTGATTTGCATATGTTGGGCCATTCTTGCATCACTGGGAGTAATCTCACTTGATACACCATGGTGTATAATCCTTTTAACATGCTGTTGAATTCAGTCTGATAGCATTTTTGTGGAGGATTTTTGCATCTATGTTCATCAGGTATATTGGCCTATAATTTCCTTTTCTTGTAGTGTCCTTGTATGGCTTTGGCATGATTGTAAGGCTGGCCTTGTAAAATGAGTTCGGAAGTGTTCTCTAGCCTTAAATTTTTGGGAAGAGTTTGAGGAAGATTCGTATTAATTCTCCTTTAAATGTTAGGTAGAATTCATAACTTAAGGCATCTGTTCCTGGACTTTTGTTTCTTGACAGATTTTGATTACTGATTCAATCTCTTTACTCATTATTATTCTGTTCAGATTTTATATTTCTTCATAATTCAGTTTTGGTATATTGTATGTTACTAGGAATTTTTTTCTTCTAGGTTACCCAATTTTCTGGCATATAATTGTTCATAATATTCTCTTTGGATCCTTTTTATTTCTGTGGTATTAGTTGTAATGTCTTCTCTTTCATTTTTTAATTTTATTTAGTAGCATCTTCTCTTTTTCTTAGTTATTCTAGCTAAAGTTTTATCAATTTTGTTTATATTTTCACAAAACCAACTCTTAGTTTTGTTGATCTTTTCTGATATCTTATCTCTGTTTAATTTATTTCTGCTCTTTGTTATTTCTTTCCTTTCTACTAACTTTGGGCTTAGTTTGTTGTTCTTCTTATAGTTCTTTGAGGTTTGAGATTAGGTTGCTTATTTGAGATTTTTCTTCTTTTTATTTTTATTTATTTATTTATTTATTTATTTATTTATGGCTGTGTTGGGTCTTTGTTTCTGTGCGAGGGCTTTCTCTAGTTGCGGCAAGCGGGGGCCACTCTTCATCGCGGTGCACGGGCCTCTCACTATCGCGGCCTCTCTTGTTGCGGAGCATAGGCTCCAGATGCGCAGGCTCAGCAATTGTGGCTCACGGGCCTAGTTGCTCCGCACCATGTGGGATCTTCCCAGACCAGGGCTCGAACCCGTGTCCCCTGCATTGGCAGGCAGATTCTCAACCACTGCGCCACCAGGGAAGCCCCAATTTTTCTTCTTTTTAAAATGAAGGTGTCAAACTATAAACTTCCCCCTTAGAATTATTTTTGCTACATCCTATAAGTTCTGGTACGTTTTGTTTCTATTTTGGTTTGTCTCAAGATATTTTTTATTTCATTTTTGATTTCTTCTATAATCCATTGGTTGATTTGGAGCATGTTGGTTAATTTTCTAAATGGACCATGCTTTATTTTACCTCAGGCTTCTTCCTCCTCCTATCTCCTTATCTGACATGTTTTATTCACACTTGAAAATTTTGGCAAAGGTGCCATCTCTTCTGTGAAGTCTTCACAGACACATACCAAACTGGGTTAGGTAATTTTTTAATGTTTACTCAAAAGTACTCTATGTTGTCTTCCATTTTATCACTCATAAAACTGTATTGATAATATCTGTTTATTTGTCTGTCTCTTCTTGGGCTAAAAATGATGTAGGGCAGGGACATACTTCTAATAAATTATTTGTTATTTATCTAAAATTCAAATAAAACTGGGGTCCTTACTTTTATTTACTAAAATTGGTAACCTTAATGATATTTCACTTTTTGCTATATAATCTTTTTCCCATTATATAATCTGATGATTCTATCATGCTATTAAATATTATGTCTCTAAACTAATTTTTCTTATGGATGTATCCATTAACCAAATCCTTATTGTTGGAAATTAGGTTGTTTCCAATTTTTGGTATTGTAAGTAATTTTATGATGAACATACTTTTCTGTAAATATTTATTTGCACTTGTGAATATTTTTTAGGATAAGTTCCTCAGAGTTGAATTAGTAAGCCATAGAGTATGTACATTTGCTTAATGCTTTCCATTTATGATACCAAAATCTTTTTAAGAAAGGAATGTTTTTAAATTTTTTTGTATTATTTTATTATTTAAATTGTTTTTGTATTTGTGCTATTCATATACTTATATAATTATACAATTATAATTTGTATTATTCTTGCATTTTATGCCTAGAACAAACAGTTTTATGTAGAATTTGTACTGTTACTTGCATCTGTCGAGTTTAAAGTCATGGGGGCTACCTATGTGAAGAAGTCCTTCAGGAAGGAACTTGGTGTTACAGAACTAGAGCCCAGGGGGCTGCTCTAGAAATGTAGAACTTGGAGTCATCAACATAATATTGGTATTTGAAGCCATGGGAGTACAGTGAGCTCAATGAAGAGCTGAGCATAAACAGGAAAAACAGAAAAGAGGTTAAAGCCCTTGTAAACACCCACAGGATGACAGGAGGAAGAGAATCCAATAAAGGAATAGTCATAATAGAGAATTAAAAGCGTGTAAACAGAAAACTGCAATTTAAAATCTCCAACCGGCATTAGAATAATTTGTCTTTAGTTGCAATTTCTGAATTCTCAATAACCCAAAGGATTTTCAAGTAGAAAAACGTATCCATGATAAAGTCTATATCTAAGTGCTCAGTCAGTGTTTGGTAGTTATTAATATTAATTATAATAAATATTTATTGAGCACTTTCTAGGAACTAGGCACTGTGCTAAGTGCTGCACATGCATTAATCTCCTTGAATCCTGAAAACAACTCCAAGGTAGATATTGATATTAACCTCATGCTATAGCTGAGGAAAGAGTTGCAGTGTAGTTAAGTTAGTTAAGTAACTTGTCCCAAACCACCAATTAGCAAATAGCCAAGATTGGATTTGTACTTGTTTTCTGGGGCTTGGATCCCAATATTTACTAACTAGGCTATATTAGTTTCCATTTGCACAGGACTTCACAATGTATAGAATATTTTCACATTTATTATCTTATTTATAGCCATAATACCACTGTTTAGATAAATGACCAAATGGCATATAACAATCTTTCTGAAACTCTAATGTGCTATTATAAATCACTTGAAAATTTTGTTAAAATGAAGATTCTAATTCAGTTTGGGATGTAGCCTGTGTCTGCATTTCTAACAGGATTCTATATGATGCTGATGAGGCTGGTTTACAGAAAAAATTTGAGTAGCAAAAGTATATGGGAAAAAATGCAAATTATAACATTTCTGAATGTCAGTACTTTTTTATATTTCACCTATGAAGAACAATGAAAAATTTAAAATTTTAATTATGAAATATTTCAAACCTTCATAGAATATAGACGATAATATAACAGACATCCATGTTTCCATTACTAAGATTTGATACAAACTAGCATAGATACAGATATAATTGCCATTTTTGCTTCAGATCTCTCTCTCTTTCTTTTATTCTCTCTTTTAATGTAATAAAATGTTCCAGATAAAGCTAAAGATCCTCACCCAATCCAGAAGTAACCACTAATTTAAAGTTATTGTATATTATTCCCTGAGATAATTTATAATTTTTTTCATATTTATTTATTCATATCCAAAAAATGATATTTCATGCATTAATAAGTAAAGGAGGAGCACTTCTGGAATGTTGAGAAAACTCACTAAAAAAGAAACAAAAACAAGCATAACAAGCAGCAACAAACATCAAAACCAACAAATTCAGCAGGGTAAGGGTAGCGGGCTGATTTCCACAGTTGCCACATTATATTATTTAAAATGTCTAGTTTTATACAAAAATTTGTGATGTGCAAAGAGCCAGGAAAGGGACTTTCTTGGTGGCGCAGTGGTTAAGAATCCACCTGCCAATGCAGGGGACATGGGTTTAAGCCCTGGTCCAGGAAGATCCCACATGCCGCAGAGCAACTAAGCCCATGTGCCACAACTACTGAGCCCGCGTGCCACAGCTACTGAAGCCCGCGTGCCTAGAGCCTGTGCTCTGCACCAAGAGAAGCCACCACAATGAAAAGCCCGTGCACCGCAACGAAGAGTAGCCCCCGCTCTCTGCTACTAGAGAAAGCCCACATGCAGCAACGAAGACGCAATGCAGCCAAAAATGAATAAATAAATAAATTAATTAATTAAAAAAATAAAAACAAAACAAAACAAAGAGCCAGGAAATATGACCCATATACAGGAAAATTTAAGTCTATAGAAACTGTGCCTGAGGAAACTCAGATGTTGGACTTACTACAAAAGAAACAGATTTAAAATCAGCTATTGTGAATATGTTTAAAGAAATAAAGAAAATTTGGTCTAAAGAATCAAAGGACAATATTTCACCAAATGGAAAATATCAAGAAAAAGAATTTATAAATAAAGAACCAAATAGAAATTCTGGAGTCCAAATATGCAATAACCTGAAATGAAAAATATACTAGAGGAACTCAAGAGTGGTTTTGAACTGGAACAAGACAGATTCAGTGAGATTGAAGACATGATGGATAAAATAAAAAATACAAGCTATAACAAGTGGTGGTGAAGATCTGTAGAAACCTGAAACCTCATACACTGCTGGTGGGGATGTAAAGTGGTGCAGCTCCATTGGAAAACAGTCTGATAGTTTCTCAAAAGGTTAAACATTGAGTTACATATGGCCCACCAATTCCACTCCTAGGTATATAACCAAGAGAAATAAAAACATACATCCGTACCAAAAACTCTACATCAATGCTCACAGCAGCATTATTCTTGATAGCTAAAAATTGGAAACTAGGCAAATGTCCATCAACTGATGAATAGATCAATAAAGTGTGGTACATCCACAAATCAAATATTGGTCAGCAATAAAAGGAATGAACTAATGATACATGCTCCAACATGTATTAACATTGAATACACTATGCTATATGAAAGAGATACACAAGGCAACATATTGTCTGGTTACATTTATGTGAAATGTCCAGAATAGGCAAATTCATAGTGATAGAAAGTAGTTTATTTGATGCCATGGACTGAGAGTGGCAGCAGGATAGGGAATGACTGGTAATGGGTATGGGGTTTCTCTTTCAGGTGATGAAAATATTCTGAAAGTAGATAGTGATGATGCTTGCACAACTCTGTGAATATACCAAAAACCACTGTATTGTACAGTTTAATGTAAATTTCCATGTAAATTTATCTCAACAAAGCTATTGTTAAAATAATAATAATTAAAGAATAAACAAAAATATATAGGCCAAACAACAAAAATAATAACAACAAAACACATTCAGAGAAAAATATATACATATATCCTTTTATAGTAGGCACTTTAAAAGAACAGGCACTTTTCATGAACCATGTTGATTTTCCTAGATAGATTGAGCATCTTTTCGTACATTTATTTTCTAGTTAATATTCCTCATGTGTGAATTGCCTGCCTATAATTTTTGATTGCTTTTCTCTTTGGTTGTTTTAACTTCTCTGATTTATTCATATGTACTCTTTATATATTCTGTATTCTAATTTTTCAGATATATATATTACAAATATCCTTTCCCAGTCTATTGATTGTTTTTCTGTATTTATAATTCTTTTTTGAAGTTCATTTCTTTAAATGACAAATTTTATCAATCTTTTGTTTTGTGCTTTTGTGATTTGTTTAAGAAAACCTTCCCTACCCTTAGGTCATGTCGATATTTGTTCTATATTACTTATTGGTTCTTTAGGGTTCACGTAGATACTAAAATTGCTTTTTCCCCTCTGTTTTCCTATAAACAGAGTTCTTGAACTGCCACCTTTTTCTCTTTATCTCTGCTAAATCAGATCACTGACCCTAAGTTGGAATATGAAAAGTCCACATTTAACTCTTTTAGGTCAGTTCATCTTGAGTACCATACACAGAGGGCAGTTGTAAAATATGACAAGAATTTGCTAGGCAGAAAAAATGTATGTACTTGGGGTCTTTTCTTCTCTTTAGCTCCCCTAAGGTAATCCTTCAGGTGGTCACTTAAAACTTGAAAAGTGAGTGACATCAAGGCAAGCTGCACCTAGAAACCTGGGAGTACCTCTGAATCTCAACAACTTCTTTCCAATTCTTTGCTTTCTGAATTGTTATAATTATATGCCAATTCAGTCCTTGAATTTTGACCTTGAAACCACCAAGTCATTGTGACGTTGGCAGAGAATACGGTGGGAGATAGTTTTTCTTAGGGACAGTTCATTTTTCTTTTCCTTTGCTCTGATACTACCAATGGGAATGTTTCTGTTGACTGTCTTTGAAAGTTTTTATTTACATGTTTTTGGTAACACAGGAATAGTACATATATCAAATGAGAGAATGGGCAGGAAGATTCAGTAGAATATTTTTGGATTATGAACAAGCTGACCTAATCACTTTCCAGAAAGATAATAGATACATTTTTTAAAATTGAGAAAAAGTTCATTTTTATTTGCTGATGTGTTTTATAGAGCAAGGATGATAACTGATTTATCTATCAAAACTCACTGATCCACAGGCAGAGAAAAAATCAATTAAGGACTACATATATAAAAATGCAACTTGATGTGCTTTTTTTAGAAGAAAAAGATGATAAAATTACTCATTAACCTAACAATAACAGAGAACACACTTTTCTATACAATCAATACTACTAATGATAAAAATACGTTTCAGGGGACTTCCCTGGTGGTCCAGTGGGTAAGACTCCATGCTCCCAATGCAGGGGGCCCGGGTTCAATCCCTGGTCAGGAAATGAGATCCGCATGCATGCCTCAACTAAGAAGTCCACATGCCGCAACTAAGAGTCTTCATGTCACAACTAAGAGGTCTGCATGCTGCAATTAAAAGATCCCACATGCCGCAGCGAAGATCCCGCGTGCTGCAACCAAGACCCAGTGCAGCCAAAATAAATAAATAAATAAGTAAGTAAGTAAGTAAGTAAGTAAATATTAAAAAAATAGGGCTTCCCTGGTGGCACAGTGGTTAAGAATCCGCCTGCCAACGCATGCAACACGGGTTCAAGCCTTGGTCTGGGAAGATCCCACATACTGCAGAACAACTAAGCCCGTGTGCCACAACTACTGAAGCCTGTGTGCCTAGAACCGGTGCTCCACAACAAGAGAAGCCACCACAATGAGAAGCCCGCACACCGCAACGAAGAGTAGCCCCCACTTGCCGCAACCGGAGAAAAGCCCATGTGCAGCAACAAAGACCCAACTCAGCCAAAAATAAAATAAAGTAAATAAAATTGTAAAAATATATTTAAAAAATATACTTTGGTTCTACATTATTGCTAGCAAATTTCTTACATTTAATAATGACTTAAGTGTGTCTGTTGGTTAAGAATTTATAAGACATTGTCATACATTTACATTTGATTTTCAAAATGATCCTGTGAGATAAAGAAAATATTTTATTCTCATTTTCCTAATGAGTAAACTGAGATTCAGAGGGAATACATGATTTGTCTAAGGTTAAACAGCTAGAGTGGCAGAAGTGGAGCTAAAATTCCTTCCTCAGTCTATTAAAAGGTACCAAGAGGAAAGGAGGGTTGTAGAAAGATTGCAGTGGAGATAGACAAATAGCCATATAAAAAGCATAGACGGAGATACTTGGCAACAAAGGAAATGAAACAAAAAAATGTGTTAGTGATCCTAAAATCTTTGATTTAGAGATATTGTGACATTTATATACCTTATTGTTATAAGTTTTAAGTGTCAGTAAAGGGCTGTACCATTTTACAATCCAACCAGCAGTGTATGAGGGTTCCAATTTCTCCACATCCTTGCCAAAACTTGGTATTATATCTTTTTGTTTATAGCCATCATACTGGGGGTGAAGTGGTACCTCACTGTGGTATGATTTGCATTCCCCTGATGGTTAATGATGTGGATTATCTTTTCATGTGCTTATTGGTCATTTGTATACCTCTTTTGGCGAATGTCTATTCAGATCCTTTGGCAATTTTTCAGTTATTTGTCTTTTTATTGAATTTTAAGCATTCAATTTATCTGCTTTTCCTTTGTTTGCTTGAACTTTTGGTGTCATATTTTGAAAACCCTTGCCCAATGCATAGTTACAAAGATTTGTATCTATGTTTCTACTAAGAATTTTATAGTTTCTTACATTTATGGCTTTGATCCATTTTGAATGAATTTTTTGTACATGGTTCATTGTTTTGCATGTGGATATCCAGTTGTCCCAGCATAATTTGTTGAAAAGATTATTCTTTCACCATTGAAGTGTTTTGGTACTCTTGTCCAAAAGCATTTGACCATAAATGTAAGGGTTTATTTCTTGGCTCTCAATTCTGTTTCATTGTTCTAATGTTTATCCTTATGCCAGTACCATACTGTCTTGATTGCTATAGCTCTGTACCAAGTTTTAAAATCAAAAAGTGTAAGTCCTCCAACATTGTTTGTTGTCAAGATATTTTTGGCTATTTTGGGCCCTAGCGTTTTCATATGAATTTTAGGATCAGCTTTTTAATTTCCACAGGAAAAAGAGGTAGAATTTTGATAGGGATTTTATTGACTCTGTAGATGAATTTGGGTAGTATTGCCATTTAAACATTCCAATCCATCAATATGGAATGTCATTCTATTTATTTAGGTCTTCTTTAACTTCTCTCAACTATGTTTGTAGTATTGAGTAAAATTTTTGCATTTTTTGTTAAATTTATTCTTGTGCTTTATTCTTTTCGATGCTATTGTAAATGGAATTTTTTTGATTTAAATTTCAGATTGTTCATATTAAGTATATAGAAATAAAGTTAACTTTTGTATACTGACCTTGTTTTCTGATATTGTTGAACTTGTTTATTAGTTTCAATAATTTTTTGGTGTGGCTTCCATAGGATTTCTTTTTATATACAAGATCATGTCATTTTCAAAAAAAGATAGTTTCACTTCTTCCTTTCCAATCTGAATGCTTCTTTCTTTTTCTTGCTTAATTGTTCTGGCTAGAACCCATAATACAAAGTTGAATAGAGGGAGTGACATTAGGAAGATGGTGGAACAGGAGTGTCCAGCATTTGTCTCTTTGTAGAAACATCAATTTAAACAACTACCCATGAATGAAAATATCTTCATAAGAGCTAAGGATTCCAGGTGAGAGATTAAAACCCCTGGGTGGAACACAGGAATAAGAAAAGATGCATTAAAAAGGGTGGGAAGGACAATCTCACATTACCCATCATCACTCCCTCAAGCCCAGGCAGGCCAGCATGTAGAAAGACACCATCCCATGGGGGAAAGAAAGTGAAGTGAGCACTGACTTCACTGTGGACCCCCAGCAAGAGGCATGTCCTAGTGAACTCTGGCACCAGGCCAGCCCCCATGGCCCTAGGCTTAAGACTGGCACTTGTGAACCTTGGTGCCTGTGGACCCAGCCTGCCAGCCTGCCCTAGCACCAGGCCGACACCCATAGACACAGCCTCCAGGCTGGCCCTGGTGGAACCAGGCTCTGGGCCTATGCAGGCTCCAGACTTCCCCTGGTGGGCCCAGCCTCCAGGACCACCCCAGTGCCAGGCTGGCCCCCATGACCCTAGGCTCCAGGCTAGTACCAGCAGTCCCAGGCTCCTAACCCCTCCTGCACCAGGTCAGGCCCAGATTCTAGGCCAACACCTGAAGACCAGTGCCAGGCTGGTCCTGCAGCCTCAGGATCCTGGTCTGCCCTAGCAACAGGTCAGCATCTATGGCCCCAGGCATTAGACCTGCTTCTGAAGTCCCAGGCTCCAGGCCTGCCCCAGCAGCAGTCTGGCCCCCACAGTTCCAGGCACTAGGCCAGAACCCACAAACAGCCTCCAGATGAGCTCCAGTGGACCCGGGCACCAAACTGGCCCCTGTGGACTCAGTACAAAGCCCATCCCCAAGGACTCAGGTACTAGGCCCACCCCAGAACCAGGTCAGCCCCATGGACCCAGTCTTCAGGCTGGTTCTTGCAGAAACAACCTCCAAACCCGCCCCCAGCAGATCCAGGTATCAGGATGAGTTGGAAAGTATTTCCTTCTCTTCTATTTTCTGGAAGAGATTGTATAGAATCAGTATTAATTTTTCTCTAAATGTATGGTAGAATTCACCAGTAAAAACATCTGGTCCTTTGCTTGTCTTTTTGTATTATTTTTCTTTTTTTTTTGTTACCAGTTCAATATCTTATTATAGGGACATTTAGATTTTTCTGTTTCTTCTTGTCTCTCTGTCTTCCCTGCAATTTGTCTATTTCTTCTAAATTATGTAATTTATCATACAGCTGTTTATAATATTCTCATATAGTCTTTTATAATTTCTATATGTTCCTTTGTAATGTTCTTTCTTTCAATCTTCATTTTAGTAATTTAATGTTTTCTATTTTTAGGTCAGTCTACCCAAAGTTTCCTTAATGTTGTTAACTTCTTAAAATGCCTATAGATTCAGTTCTTTGGATTGTGTAATTTTATCTATCTATTTTCAAGTTTATGTATTCTTCTGCTATTTCAAATCTGTTGAGCTTTTCTAGTGAATTTTTAATTTTGGTTATTGTACTTTTTAACTCAAGAATTTCTATTTTGTTTTTGTTAAATAATTTCTACCTCTTTATTGATATTCTCTATTTGATGCTACATTGTTGTCATACTTCCCTTTACATTTTCAAGCATGGTTTCTTTTAGTTCTTTCAACATATTTATAATGGTTACTTTGAAGTCTTTGCCTGTTAAACCTAATATCTGTTCTCTCTCACAGACAGTTTATATTGCTTGCTTTTTTCCCTTGTGCATGAATCGCATGTACCTGCTTCTTTGCACGTCTTATAATTTTTTGTTGGAAACTGGACATTTCAGGTAATTTATTGTGGCAACTCTAGATAGTGATTCCCCTCCTTCCTCTAGGGCTTTTACTGTTGTTGTTTGCCTTTTTATTTGTTTGGTGACTGGCTGGATTATTTTAGTGAACTCTATTTCCCCCACAGTGTAAAGCCTCCGATGTTTCTCCTCAAGGGGTGCAGCCTTGGGCACATATACAGTAACCCTTAGATGACAGTGGATTCAGCAGGACTCCTGTTGACTGTCTTTTTCTGGATCTCTCTGTTAAGATTTCTGTCTCTGTTGTTCTCATACCCAGCTTTTAGGTCCCAATAATTGGTGACTGATTGCTCTGTTTTTGACAATGCCACAGGGAATATATTGCTCTATAGTCAATCTCAACCAAATAAATTTGTTCCCTTGGCAGGGGTAGTTTTTGAGGCCAGTCTTTGTGGATTGTTCTGATTCCTGGAGGGCTCTTCTTAGATATTTATTTCCCCTATGTTCTCTCATACACTAGCTGGCATATGGTTTATCACCTTCCTCTCATGGTGCTAGCAGCCTTTTTTTGATTGCTTACCACCAAAATTTCCACTATTTTGAGAGAACCCTGAAGTTTAATTTCCCTATACTTTGTCTCAAATAAAGTCAGTTCCTTTGGGATTATCTTCAGAACTTTCTGTTTTTGTGGACTATCTTTCCCCCTTAGCAAAATCTCTGCAGCCATTACCCTGAAGGGTACAGCAGCTCACTTCTCTTGGACTGATACATCAGCTTTCTAACCAAGCTGCTAGATGTGTTGATAGCCTAAAGTCTTCTTGGTTTGTTCTTCTACCACAGAACCTCCATCTTATCAGTGAACTGGGGTGAGGGCAATCAGGGCTCCTGTATTCTTTAAAGCTTTCAAAAAATTGTAGCAAAATATATAAAATGTAAAATTTGCCACTTAAGCCATTTTTTTAGCATACAATTCAGTGACATCATTACATTCACGATGTTGTGCAAACATCACCATTGTCTGGTTCCAAAACGTTTTCACTACTCCAAACATAGGCTCTAATCATTAAGCAATGACTCCCTATTCTGCCCTTACCCCAGACCCTAGAAATCCTCTAATCTGCTTGTCTCTATGTATATGTCTATTCTAGATATTTCATATAAGTGAAATCATATAATATTTGTCCTTTGTCTGGCTTATTTCTATTAGCATAATATTTTCAAGGCTCATCCATATTGAACCATGTATTAGAACTTTATTCCTTTTTAATGACTGAATAACATCCCATTGAATATATATACCACATTTTGTTAATCTATTCATTTGTTGATGGACACTCAAGGTTGTTTTCTTCTTTTGGCTATTGTGAATAATGCTTCTATGAACATTGACATAAAAATGTCTGAGTCCCCAATTTCAATTCTTTTGGGCCTATATCTAGTAGTAGCATCGCTAGGTCATATGGTAATTCTGTGTTTAGATTTTTGGGGAACTACCTAATTGTTTTCCACAGTGGCTGCACCATTTTACATCCCTACCAGCAACGTATAAGGGTTTCAGTTTTTCTACATCCTTTTTTGTTATTTTCTGTATTTTTGATTATAGCCATCCAAGTGGGTATGAAGTGGGAGGGATCTCATTGTGGTTTTGATTTGCATTTCTCTAATGACTATTGAGCATCTTTTCATGTGCTTATTGGCCATTTGAATATCTTCCCTGGAGAAATGTTTATTTAAGGCCTTGTCCCATTTTTTTAATTTGAGTTGTCTTTTGTTGTTTAATTGTAAGAGTCTGTTATAGATTCTCGACATTAAACCTTTATCAGATATATGGTTTACAGATATTTTCCCATTCTGTATGTTGTCTTTTTACTTTCTTTATAATATCCTTTGACATAGAAAAGTTTTTAATTTGGATGAAGTCCAATTTATCATTTTTTTCTTCTGTTGGTCATGCTTTTGGTGTCATATCTAAAAACTCATTGCTCAATCCAAGATCATGAAGTGTTACCCCCATGTTTGCTTCTAAGACTTTTATGGTTTTAGTTTTACATTTAAGTCTTTGATCCATTTGAGTTAATTTTTGTATATGGTGTGAATTCTAACTTCATTCTTTTGCATGTGGACATCCAGTTGTAAAGAGACCATTCTTTCCCCATTGAGTGGACATGGCAACCTTGTCTAAAATCAACTGGCCATTGATGTATGGTTTTATTTCTGTACTCCCTAATCTATTTCATTTGTCTGTATGTCTATCCTTATGCCAATATCACATGTTTTGATTATTATAGCTTTGTAGTAAGTTTTGAATTTGAGAAATGTGAGTCTTCTTACTTTATTCTTCTTTTTCAATATTGTTTTTGGCTTTTCAGGGCCTGTTGGGATCCCATATGAATTTGAGGATCACCTTTTCCATTTATGCAAAAAGGCTGTTGGGCTTTTGATAGGGATTGTGTTGAATCTGCAGTTAGCTTATTTTGGGTAGTATGGATATCATAACAATATTTTCTGTCTATTTTGATCCAATATTATTGGCCTGCCATGCCTGGGTTAGAGTTTCTGCCCAATGAGTGAGAGCTGCTTGCAGTGTGGGAGCCCCCAACCTCTCAGCTACACTTACCTCTTCAACTTAGAGTTGGAAAGAATGAGAAATGCTGGTGACCTGCCTCTCCTACAGAGGTACTGTAAATCCTTAACTGGGAGCCATGGGAAGAGGGATCCCCATCTTCTTTGTGACACCTTCCTGGTGTAGAGCTTCTGTCAAGCATATCTGGTAAGGGGGAGGAAGGGAGTGAGTTGTGGCTGAAGTGCCACAGACTCTCACTGTTCTTATGGACATTTAGTAGATTCTCTTGAATAAATTCTTCTTCATTTGCTGTGTATTCTTAGGACAATTTCCAGAGACTTTATATGGTTATTTTAAAAAATATTTTTGACCAGTTATGTTTTTTTTTCTCCACATGTTGGAATTCTGGAAGTAGAAGTGTCCTCTTATTATACTTTTAATGTTTTGTTTCTGTATTAGTTTCTCCCACTCTTTTTCTGACATTGGTAATTTGTTGTTTCTCTTTTTTCCCCCTCAAGTCTTAGTAATGTATATTAATTTATTAATCCTTTAAAGATTGAACTTTAGACTTTGTTGATTTCCTTTATTGCATTTACTTTTTCTATTTTATTCAACCCTGTTCTTATCTTTATTATTTATTTCCTTCTAGTTTCCTTTATGGCTGATTTGCTGCTTTTTCTACTATCTTGAGATGGTAACTTAGATAACTGAAGTTCAGCCTTTCTTTTTTTTCTAATATACACATTTCTAGCTATATATTTCTAAACACTGCTTTAGCTGCATATCTCAAGCTTTTGACCATATTTTCATTAACCACCTTCTCAAAATATTTTCTATTTTCCACTCTAGTTTCTTCTTTGACCCACAAGATATTTAGAAGTGTATTCCTTAATTTCCAAACACTTTGTAGTATTCTAGTTGAAATTTTTATTGTCTTTAGTTTAATTCCACTATGTTTAAAGAACATATTCTGAATGATTTCAAGCATTTTGTATTTGCTGAAGTTCATTTTACATTCACATTTTTTCAATTTGGGAAAATAGTCCATATGTACTTAAAAACAATGCATATTCTGTTGTAGTTTGTATGTAGTACAAACAAAATTGATTTATTTTTCACATAAAATTTATATATTAGGTCGTTTGTTAATTGTGTTTTTAGGTTTTTCATGCCCTTACAGATTTTTTTCCTACTTGTACCATGAACTATTTTGAGAGATGTATTATAGTGTTCAAAATATCCAACAGTGATGATGGTCAATTTTTCTTCTTGATTTTATCAATGTTTGCTTTTTGTATTTCAAAACTCTGTTATTGGGTGTTTAAAAAATTAGGCAAACCTGCGAAATCTGAGGGAACAGTCCCCAAAGATTACCCTGACATCAGACACCAGCTGTAAGTTCAGGACCCCTGAGGGCTACAAATTCAAGTTTCCCATGATCATTCTCAGGTTCAATAACTCACTAGAATAACTCACAGAACTCAGGAAAATATTATGATTACAGTTTTGTTATAGCAAAAAGGTACAAATTAGAACCAGCCAAAGGAAGAGATGCATAGAGTGAAGTCTGGGAGGGTTCCAAATGTGAAGCTTCCATCTTCCTCAGGGGTGTGTTACCCTCCTGACACCAGTGTATGACAATATTAAAAGAATACTGCCAACAAGGGAAGCTGACCCAAGCATTTACTATCTAGGGTTTTTAATGGGGCTTGATCACATACTTCCTGCATGGCTGATCTTTATTCTCCAGGCCCCCCATCTTTAGTCTCCAGTTCCTCCACAAGTTAGAACCAATAGAATGTGGCTTATAGCCCCCATCAAAAATCACATTGTTAGACTGTCTGGTGGCCAAAGCCCACAGGCAAACAGAGGCACTCCTACCAGGAAGAACATTCCAGGGACCTAGAGATTACCTCCTAGTAGCTGAGGGCAATGATCAGAACTCTATTTGGGTAAAGTTAATTCTTCACTGCCTAGGTGCTAACATATTTACAATTTTGATATTTTACTTTTAGACTGATCATTTCTGTATTATGAAGTTTCTCAATCTGCTTATCTGATAATTAATATAGATATATCAGATATCTTCTGGATAGTGATTCCATAGCCTATCTTTTTTAATCCATGGAACTCTAATCTTTGTCTTATGTGACTACTGGAGAAACTGCTCTGATTTTCAGAGGCATTCTGCTTGTGATTTTAGCCTTCTATCCCATGCATCCCCAATATGCAGCACATATTTTGAGGAGAATTTTGGCTGCATGCTTAACTCCCTTCTCCAAATCTCTGCCCAAAGCAATGCTGATTTCTATGTCCCCCTGCAGTGGCCCTCTTCTTTGCACTAGGATTTGCAATGGATTTGCAGCCTTCTAGCTGCACTCAGAGCTGACAATTGTTCACAAGTAAATGTGGCAGCAGAGAATATCTCACATCTTCTATCTCCTGAGTCTTACCTTTTTTATTTCTAAACACCTCAGCATCTCTTTGCTGCCTTCTTTCAGATAATTTCAAAAAACTTTCTGGCTCTGCCAGTAACTCCATCCTAATTATAGTGGAAATTCTTTCACAAAGTTGGAGATTTCTTTCATTTTCCCTCCAAATTTTGTTGTCTCCAAGCTAATGCCCCAATTTCTTTTTACCTCAAGTGATATGATTACAAAACCAGTTGCCATTCTAGTTCCCTTTACTGGACATTAGAATTAATCACATTATGCTTGATGTTGGTTTCCATTGAGGTCTGGTCATCTGGAATTTTGTAGCTCCTCATATGATTCTAATTTGCAGCCTAGGTTAAAAACCCCAGATCTAAAGTAATTATAAGAGCACCTGGCAAATATTAAGCATTTGGTAGGTGTTGGTTATTTTCATTGTCTTCAGAAGCTGGGGTAATAGTTTTCTTAGTTTTTTATAAACAATATTGGAAAGTTATCTGTGAATGAAAACTACCTTTCACATATGCTTGTTAACATAACTTCCTTTTTCCAATAGCATTATAGATTTAAGATTTTGTTTTGTTTTCTTTACACAGTTTATTCCCACTGTGGTCTACTTTTCTTTACCCTGGCAGGGAAAGGCAAGCTGTAATTCAATACTACTGACCTGATGCATACAGATAAGTATGCAATTTGTTCCAGATTCATTCCATAAACTGTTTTCTAAAAGTATTAAATTCAGAAGTTTTTTTTCTTGTCCCTTTCTGATTTATATAGCTAACTCTAGATGACAGATTAATGGGAAAATCAACCTCCCAGTCCATAGAGAGTCCATGTGCAAGGTCTTGATAACCTCCCACCCACCACAACATTGAAGTCATCTGATTATTATCTTACAATTTACAAAGAGTTCATACAGATTAAAGGGTTTTCAAACTGTAGTCAGATCTTCAAAAACAGCACGGTCTGTAGGAGAAGATAAAAACCCCAAATTATATTTACCTTATTAAGGAGATAAATCATGACACAGAAGGAAAGGTTCTTGCTATATGAGCCCATGATAATCCTCCTAGTGTCCTCCAGAGACTAAGCTTAGTGTCTGGCCCTCTACTAACATATTTTCATCTTATGTGTAGAAAGTAAAACGCCTAAAAGCCTTGAAAATATAAGGATTAATTTTATAAAATATAGGTCTCTTTCAAACATCTCTTCCTAAATTTCAGAGGAACAGCTCACACATTAGAATTTTCATGTTTTAAGGCCTAGTTTAGCCATATTCCAGAAGAAAAATCTTAGCCAATAGAATATATTTTAAAAAGCCTCTACCTTGTCTAGAAGGTACAACTATGAGTTTTTTGAGTCTTAATTGAAACTCTTGCTGCAGGTTGAAAGAGATGACCTGAAACTGGCAAATCTATTTTATTCAGGTGGAGATACACTATGCTCAGGCAATTCTTTGTGTTATAAATGTCTGAAGGTTTTAAAATCTAAACTACTTGCAAGGAGGTAAGGATAACTAGAGATTCAGCC
This sequence comes from Balaenoptera musculus, assembly GCF_009873245.2. NCBI lineage: Eukaryota > Metazoa > Chordata > Mammalia > Artiodactyla > Balaenopteridae > Balaenoptera > Balaenoptera musculus. The sequence continues at coordinate 97,631,503 of NC_045806.1, forward strand.
AGATGAAGAGAGTTACCCTAAATGAATGATTCTCAGTCACAAATGTCTACCACACATGCCTGGAGCCCTTCCCCAGTCATACTGAGTCAGAATCTCTGGGGGTGGGCAAGAATAAATATATTTATAAAAACCCTCAAAGTGGGAGGGGATATGGGGATATATGTATACATATAGCTGATTCACTTTGTTATACAGCAGAAACTACCACACCATTGTAAAGCAATTATACTCCAATAAAGATGTTAAAAAAAAACGCTCAATGTGATTTCTGTAGACTACAGCTGGAAAAGAGTTGAGTTATTCAGTAAAGTCTCAGTAGGAGATAAAATATTTACTCCAACTGCAGTAAGTGCAGAGCCCTATAGTACAGTGCTAGTGACCATCCTCCAGGGTGAAATCGATCCATTAATCAACAATCTTCAGGATGTTAATTTAACTGTGAGCTCACCTCGTCATATCATTTAACTCATATTTTCCCATTTCATTTGTGAATATATAAAAAATTATTTACCAAATGCTTTGGAAAGCCCAGGTACATTATGTTTGTTAATACCAGTTTAGTAACCTTATTTTAAAAGGAAGTGTTATCTGAAACTTACTTTCAAAAGGTTCAGAAAAAAAGAAAAGAAAAAAAAATATATATATATATATAAAAAGAGAATACACACACATAGAAAGAGAGAGAGAAAGCAAATATGGCAAATTGTTAACATTTGGAGAATCTGAATGAAATATAAATGGGTTCATTGAATTATTCTTTCAACTTTTCTATATCTTTTCAATTTTTCAAAATAAAAAGTTGGGGACAGATGAATGGATAAAGAAGATATGGCACATATATACAATGGAATATTACTCAGCCATAAAAAGAAATGAAATTGAGTTATTTGTAGTGAGGTGGATGGACCTAGAGTCTGTCATACAGAGTGCAGTAAGTCAGAAAGAGAAAAACAAATACCGTATGCTAACACATATATATGGAATCTAAAAAAAAAAAAAGGTTCTGAAGAACCTAGGGGCAGGACAGGAATAAAGACGCAGATGTAGAGAATGGACTTGAGGACACCAGGAGGCGGAAGGGTAAGCTGGGACGAAGTGAGAGAGTGGCATGGACTTATATATACTACCAAATGTAAAATAGATAGCTAGTGGGAAGCAGCTGCATAGCACAGGGAGATCAGCTCTGTGCTTTGTGACCACCTAGAGGGGTGGGATAGGGAGGGTGGGAGGGAGACGCAAGAGGGAGGAGATATGGGGATATATGTATATGTATAGCTGATTCACTTTGTTATAAAGCAGAAACTAACACACCATTGGTAAAGCAATTATACTCCAATAAGATGTTAAAAAAAAAGAAAGAAAAAGAGAAAAAAAAGTTGGGGAAATGAAAAAAGTGGGGGAATGAAATCTAATAGGATTAGTTACTGATAAATCCACTCTGGTTCTTCATGAATATTGCTTTTCTTTTCAAGTGTTTGAAGATCAATCTTTTATAACTATTCTGAGATCCAACTTTTCTCCAGTTTTGAAAATTAAAGCATTTGCCCGTATTCAAATTCATATTTCCTATCCTTTATTTATTGGGTACAAATCTTTATCAGGCATCATGCTGGGTATAGAGTGATAACAAAAGACACAATTCCTATCCTACTATCTTGTAACCTGTATAACCTCTGTCTTTCTTCTTGATTTCTCCAAAAACTATACCATTTACACTTCCCCAAGTAAACCCTGCACTCTTCCACTTCAATACTCTGATGCGAGACTGGGGGATTTTCATCCACTTAGGGTATCCTTCCACTTCATTGCTACCTTTTGAAGTCTTACCCATTTTCAAAGTCCATACTAGGTAAAACATTCACTATACTCCTTCTTGAGATCTCATAGGAGGAATTGATTTCTCTCTCTCCTAACCCAAACTAGCAATTTTTACATATATACATCACAAATTGCTTTGTAGTTTAGTTTTGAAAATGTCTCAACCAGATTATGAACCCTAGAGGGAAGTGACTCTGTTTTATTGATCTTTTGCATTGCCAAACAGATTCTAACACTGCCTAATACACACAGGCATACCTTGGAGATACTGTGAGTTCGTTTCCAAACCACCACAGTAAACTGAATTTTGCAATAAAGTGAGTCACATGAATTTTTTGGCCTCCCAGTGCACATAAAAGTTATGTTTACACTATACTGTAGTCTATTAAGTATGCAGTAGCATAATGTCTAAAAAATGTACATACCTTAATTTAAAAAATATTTTTATATAAGCCAGTACATAGATTAAAAGCCAAAATATTGTAAAAGCAACTATAACTACCATAAACAGTACAGGGATAAGCATGAAGAGGTAAAATAGGACATCAAAATGTTGGGGGGGGGGGTAAAAAAATGTAGATCTTTTAGAATGTGTTTGAACTTATAATATGACTATCAGTTTAAATCAAGTAGATATAATTATGGGTCAACATGTATGAAACCTATGGTACTCACAAATCAAAAACCTACAATAAATACACAAAAACTAAAAAGAAAGGAACACAAGCATATTACTAAAGAAAATCATCAAACCACAAGGGAAGAAAAAAAAAGAATAAATGAATAAAGAAGAACTGCAAAAACAACCAGAAAACAGGTAATAAAATGGCAATAATTACATACCTATCAATAATTACTTTAAATGTCAATGGAATAAATGCTTCTAAGGTAAGAGTGAGGATTACAGGATATAATGAATATAAAGTACTTAAAATAATACCTGGCACATAATAAACTTTTATTATTAGAAATAATGACGAATTTTGAGATGAGATTTTCAGGACTGGAGATCCTGCAGAAGTGAGTGAGTAGTGATGTGTCAAAGAAATATAATCGAAACTGTCAAAACTACTCTGTTTTAATCCTAGCCTTTGATAACCTGAGGAAACATGTAAAATATAGATCATACATACTTCATAGGACTGCTGTAAAAATTACAAGAAATATTTCATGCAGAGCACTTTAGCTTAACACCTGCCTTATTGTAAGCTCTCAATAAACATTAGCTATAATTATTTTTGTTATTAATAAAGAAATATTAATGAAAGAGACTTCCATTTTTGAAGCTTTGAGGATTCTAATGCTAAAACCTTAAAGCAGTAATTTATTTTAGACATGACATTAATCTAGGATTGTTGCTTCTCTTCTATAATTAACACCACTTGGTTATATAATTCCAGAATTGTTTATTCCTTCTGGAAATTGTTTTAGCAAACAGCTTTCTGATTCATAAGTAAAATCTCTGTAATTATATTACTCCCTTTTTAGAACGTTTCAGAGTCCCAAAAATTCACATTCAGTAATGCAAGTTGACAAATCATCTTAACTTATGCAAAATACATTTACACTTAGCTAGGAGATTAACACAGTTGTACTTTGATCTGATTGCCCAAAGGAAAAAGGAAGAAATGTACCTCCTCTCTCTCTCTCTCTCTTTTTTATTATTGAGAGTCATCTATGGTGAAAGAGGTTCCATTACCTTGACTAATAATAGGTGTGAAAATAGTATATGAAATGACTTGCATTATACTCTGGGAGCTATTTTTCATTTAAAAAAAGCTTTTTAAAAAGCTATAAAATAAGAAATGTTCAATGCAGGACCTTGGCAAATCTAGAAGTTCAAAAGAAAAAAATTGCCTGTAATCCCACTATCCTAAGATACTCTTAATAGTATTTTAATGTATGTTCTTTTAGGCTGTTTTTTTCTGTGTATATTTTCTTTAGCAAAATGGTTTATTTTGTGCATACTCTTTTGTAGCAAAATTTTTTTCTCTAGGTAGTATATTGTGATCATTTTCCCATGCCGATACATATTCTTCTACAACATTTTTATTTAATTTATTTACCTATTTATTTATTTAATTTTATTTCTCCCCACCCCCACCCCTCACCTCTGGCAACACCAAATTTTTTCTCTGTATCTATGAGCTTGTTTGTTTATTTGTTTGTTTGGGATTTTTTTGAATTTTATTTATTTTTTATACAGCAGGTTCTTATTAGTTATCAATTTTATACATATTAGTGCATACATGTCAATCCCAGTCTCCCGATTGATCCCACCACCCCCCACCACCACTTTCCCCCCTTGGTGTCCATACGTTTGTTCTCTACATCTGTGTATCAATTCTGCCCTGCAAACTGGTTCATCTGTACCATTTTTCTAGGTTCCACATATATGCGTTAATGTATGATATCTGTTTTTCTCTTTCTGAATGACTTCACTTTATATGACAGTCTCTAGATCCATCGACGCCTGTACAAATGAAACAAAATTGTTCCTTTTTATGGCTGAGTAATAGTCCATGGTATATATGTACCACATCTTCTTTATCTATTCGTCTGTCGATGGGCATTTAGGTTGCTTCCATGACCCAGCTATTGTAAAGAGTGCTGCAATGAACACTGTGGTACATGTCTCTTTTTGAATTATGGATTTCTCTGGGTATATGCCCCATAGTGGGATTGCTGGGTCATATGGTAATTCTGTTTTTAGTTTTTTGAGGAACCTTCTTACTGTTCTCCATAGTGTCTGTATCAATTTACACTCCCACCAACAGTGCAAGAGGGTACCCTTTTCTCCACACCCTCTCCAGCATTTGTTGTTTGTAGATTTTCTGATGATGCCCATTCTAACTGGTGTGAGGTGATACCTCATTGTGGTTTTGATTTGCATTTCTCTAATAATTAGTGATGTTGAGCACCTTTTCATGTGCTTCTTGGCCATCTGTATGTCTTCTTTGGAGAAATGTCTATTTAGGTCTTCTGCCCATTTTTGGATTGGGTTGTTTTTTTTTTTTTTAATATTGAGCTGCATGAGCTGTTTATATATTTTGGAGATTAATCCTTTGTCCGTTGATGCGTTTGCAAATATTTTCTCCCATTCTGAGGGTTGTCTTTTCGTCTTGTTTGTAGTTTCCTTTGCTGTGCCAAAGCTTTGAAGTTTCATTAGGTCCCATTTGTTTATTTTTGTTTTTATTTCCATTACTCTAGGAGGTGGATCAAAAAAAATCTTGCTGTGATTTATATAAAAGAGAGTTCTTCCTATGTTTTCCTCTAAGAGTTTTATAGTGTCCAGTCTTACACTTAGGTCACTAACCCATTTTGAGTTTATTTTTGTGTATGGTGTTAGAGAGTGTTCTAATTTCATTCTTTTACATGTAGCTGTCCAGTTTTCCCAGCACCACTTATTGAAGAGACTGTCTTTTCTCCATTGTATATCCTTGCCTCCTTTGTCATAGATTAGGTGACCATAGGTGCATGGGTTTATCTCTGGGCTTTCTATCCTGTTCCATTGATCTATGTTTCTGTTTTTGTGCCAGTACCATATTGTCTTGAAGACTGTAGCTTTGTAGTATAGTCTGAAGTCAGGGAGTCTGATTCCTCCAGCTCCATTTTTTTCCCTCAAAACCACTTTGGCTATTTGGGGTTTTTTGTGTCTCCATACAAATTTTAAGATTTTTTGTTCTAGTCCTGCAAAAAATGCCATTGGTAATTTGATAGGGATTGCATTGAACTGGTAGATTGCTTTGGGTAGTATAGTCATTTTCACAATATTGATTCTTCCAATCCAAGAACATGGTATATCTCTCCATCTGTTGGTATCATCTTTAATTTCTTTTTTCAGTGTCTTATTGTTTTCTGCATACAGGTCTTTTGTCTCCCTAGGTAGGTTTATTCCTAGGTATTTTATTCTTTTCATTGCAATGGTAAATGGGAGTGTTTCCTTAATTTCTCTTTCAGATTTTTCATCATTAGTGTATAGGAATGCAAGAGATTTCTGTGCATTAATTTTCTATCCTGCAACTTTACCAAATTCGTTGATTAGCTCTAGTAGTTTTCTGGTGGCATCGTTAGCATTCTCTGTGTATAGTATCATGTCATCTGTAAACAGGGACAGTTTTACTTCTTCTTTTCCAATTTGTATTCCTTTTATTTCTTTTTCCTCTCTGATTGCCGTGGCTAGGACTTCCAGAACTATGTTGAATAATAGTGGTGAGAGTGGACATCCTTGTCTTGTTCCTGATCTTAGAGGAAATGCTTTCAGTTTTTCACCATTGAGAATGGTGTTTGCTGTGGGTTTGTCATATATGACCTTTATTATGTTCAGGTAGGTTCCCTCTATGCCCACTTTCTGGAGAGTTTTTATCATAAATGGGTGTTGAATTTTGTCAAAAGCTTTCTCTGCATCTATTGAGATGATCATGTGGTTTTTCTTCTTCAATTTGTTAATATGGTGTATCACATTGATTGATTTGCATATATTGAAGAATCCTTACATCCCTGGGATAAAACCCACTTGATCATGGTGTATGATCTTTTTAATGTGTTGTTGTATTCTGTTTGATAGTATTTTGCTGAGGATTTTTGCATCTATATTCGTGAGTGATATTGGTCTGTAATTTTCTTTTTCTGTAGTATCTTTGTCTGGTATTGGTATCAGGGTGATGGTGGCCTCATAGAAAGCATTTGGGAGTGTTCCTTCCTCTGTAATTTCTTGGAAGAGTTTGAGAAGGATGGGTGTTAGCTCTTCTCCAAATGTTTGGTAGAATTCACCTGTGAAGCCATCTGGTCCTGGACTTTTGTTTGTTGGAAGATTTTTAATGACAGTTGCAGTTTCATTACTTGTGATTGGTCTGTTCATATTTTCTATTTCTTCCTGGTTCAGTCTTGGAAGGTTATACCTTTCTAAGAGTTTGTCCATTTCTTCCAGGCTGTCCAGTTTATTGGCATACAGTTGCCTGTAGTAGTCTGTTAGGATGCTTTGTATTTCTGCAGTGTCTGTTGTAACTTCTTGTTTTTCATTTTTAATTTTCTTGATTTGAGTTCTCTGCCTCTTTTTCTTGATGAGTCTGGCTAATGGTTTATCAATTTTGTTTATCTTCTCGAAGAACCAGCTTTTAGTTTTATTGATCTTTGCTATTCTTTTCTTTGTTTCTATTTCATTTATTTCTGATCTGATCTTTATGATTTCTTTCCTTCTGCTAACTCTGGGTTTTGCTTGTTCTTCTTTCTCTAGTTCCTTTAGGTGTAAGGTTAGATTGTTTATGTGAGGTGTTTGTTGTTTCTTGAGGTAGGATTGTATTGCTATAAGCTTCCCTCTTAGGACTGCTTTTGCTGCATCCCATAGGTTTTGGATTGTCGTGTTTTCATTGTCATTTGTCTCTAGGTAGTGTTTGATTTCCTCTTTGATTTCTTCAGTGATCTCTTGGTTATTTAGTAACGTATTGCTTAGCCTCCATGTGTTGGTGTTTTTTACGTTTCCTTCCCTGTAATTCATTTCTAATCTCATAGCGTTGTGGTCAGAAAAGATGCTTGATATGATTTCAATTTTCTTAAATTTACTGAGGCTTGATTTGTGATCCAAGATGTGCTCTATCCTGGAGAATGTTCCGGGTGCACTTGAGAAGAAAGTGTAATCTGCTGTTTTTGGATGGAATGTCCTATAAATATCAATTAAATCTATCTGGTCTATTGTGTCATTTAAAGCTTCTGTTTCCTTATTTATTTTCATTTTGGATGATCTGTGCATTGGTGTAAGTGAGGTGTTAAAGTCCCCCACTATTATTGTGTTACTGTCGATTTCCTCTTTTATAGCTGTTAGCAGTTGCCTTATGTATCGAGGTGCTCCTATGTTGGGTGCATATGTATTTATAATTGTTATATCTTCTTGGATTGATCCCTTGATCATTATGTAGTGTCCTTCCTTGTCTCTTGTAACATTCTTTATTTTAAAGTCTATTTTATCTGATATGAGTATTGTTACTCCAGCTTTCTTTTGATTTCCATTTGCATGGAATACCTTTTTCCATCCCTTCACTTTCAGTCTGTATGTGTCCCTAGGACTGAAGTGGGTCTCTTGTAGACAGCATATATATGGGTCTTGTTTTTGTATCCATTTAGCAAGCCTGTGTCTTTTGTTCGGAGCATTTAATTCATTCACGTTTAAGGTAATTATCGATATGTGTGTTCCTCTTACCATTTTCTTAATTGTTTTGGGTTTGTTTTTGTAGGTCCTTTTCTTCTCTTGTGTTTCCCACTTAGAGAAGTTCCTTTAGCATTTGTTGTAGAGCTGGTTTGGTGGTTCTGAATTCTTTTGGCTTTTGCTTGTCTGTAAAGTTTTTGATTTCTCCATCGAATCTGAAGGAGATCCTTGCCGGATAGAGTAATCTTGGTTGTAGGTACTTCCCTTTCATCACTTTAAATATGTCATGCCCCTCCCTTCTGGCTTGTAGAGTTTCTGCTGAGAAATCAGCTGTTAACCCTATGGGACTTCCGTTGTATATTATTTGTCGTTTTCCCCTTGCTGCTTCAATGATTTTTCTTTGTCTTTAATTTTTGCCAATTTGAATACTATGTATTTCGGCATGTTTCTTCTTAGATATTTCCTGTATGGGACTCGCTACCCTTCCTGGACTTGGGCGACTATTTCCTTTCCCATGTTAGGGAAGTTTTCAACTATAATCTCTTCAAATATTTTCTCGGGTCCTTTCTCTCTCTCTTCTCCTTCTGGGACCCCTATAATGCGAATGTTATTGCGTTTAATGTTGTCCCGGGGTCTCTTAGGCTGTCTTCATTTCTTTTCATTCTTGTTTCTTTATTCTGTTCCACAGCAGTGAATTCCAACATTCTGTCTTCCAGGTCACTTATCCGTTCTTCTGCCTCAGTTATTGTGCTATTGATTTCTTCTAGTGTAGTTTTCATTTCAGTTATTATATTGTTCATCTCTGTTTGTTTGTTCTTTAATTCTTCTGGTCTTTGTTAAACATTTCTTGCATCTTCTCGACCTTTGCCTCCATTTTTTTTCCGAGGTCCTGGATCATCTTCACTATCATTATTCTGAATTCTTTTTCTGGAAGGTTGCCTATCTCCACTTCATTTAGTTGTTTTTGTGGGGTTTTATCTTGTTCCTTCATCTGGTACATAGCCCTCTACCTTTTCATGTTGTCTGTCTTTCTGTGAATGTGGTTTTTGTTCCACAGGCTGCAGAATTGTTGTTCTTCTTGCTTCTGCTGTCTGCCCTCTGGTGGATGAGGCTATCTAAGAGGCTTGTGTAAGTTTCCTGATGGGAGGGACTGGTGGTGGGTAGACCTGGGTGTTGCTCTGGTGGGCAGAGCTCAGTAAAAGTTTAATCTGCTTGTTTGCTGATGGGTGGGGCTGGGTTCCCTTCCTGTTGGTTGTTTGGCCTGAGGTGACCCAACACTGGAGCCTGTCCGGCTCTTTGGTGGGGCTAATTGTGGACTCTGGGAGGGCTCACACCAAGGAGCACTTCCCAGAACTTCTGCTGCCAGTGTCCTTGTCCTCACGGTGAGCCACAGCCACCCCCCGCCTCTGCAGGAGACCCTCCAACACTAGGAGGTAGGTCTGGTTCAGTCTCCTCTGGGGTCACTGCTCCTTCCCCTGGGTCCTGATGTGCACACTGCTTTGTGTGTGTCCTCCAAGAGTGGAGTCTCTTTTTCCCCCAGTTCAGTCAGAGTCCTGCAATTACATCCCACAAGCCTTCAAAGTCTGATTCTCTAGGAATTCCTCCTCCTGTTGCCGGACCTCCATGTTCGGTAGCCTGACGTGGGGCTCAGAACTTTCACTCCAGTGGGTGGACTTCTGTGGTATAAGTGTTCTCCAGTTTGTGAGTCACCCACCCAGCGGTTATGGGATTTGATTTTATTGTGATTGTGCCCCTCCTGCCTTCTCATTGGGGCTTCTCCTTTATCTTTGGATGTGGGATATCATTTTTGGTGAGTTCCAGTGTCTTCCTGTCGATGATTGTTCAGCAGTTAGTTGTGATTCTGGTGCTCTTGCAAGAGGGAGTGAGAGCATGTCCTTTTACTCTGCCATCTTGAACCAATCTCTGTTTGTTTGTTTTTATTTTTATTTATTTTTGGCCATACCCCACAGCATGGGGAACTCCCCTGACCAGGGATTGAACCTGTGCCCCCTGCATTGGGAGCACAGTCTTAACCACTGTACCACCAGGAAGCCCTGTTTGTTTTTAGATTCCACATATAAAAGAGAGCATGTAGTATTTGTCTCTCTCTGTCAGACTTTTTTCACTTAGCATAATGCCCTCAAGGTCTATCCATGTTGTCTCAAATGGCAAGATTTCATTTTTTTATGGCCGAATAGTATTCCTTTGTATATATATACCACACTTTCTTTATCCAGTCATCCTTTTTTTTTTTTTTAATCCAGTCATCTATTGATGAATACTTAGGTTTTCATATCTTGGCTATTGTAAATAATGCTGCAATGAACATGGTGGTGCATATATTTTTTTGGAGTTAATGTTTTTGTTTACTTCAGAAAAATTACCAGAACTAGAACTGCTGGATCATATAGTAGTTCTCTTTTTAATTTTCTGAGAAATCTCCATACTGTTTTCCCTAGTGGTTTCACCAATTTACATTCCCACCAAAGGGGCATAAGTGTTCCCTTTTTTCCAGATCATTGTCAACAGTTGTTATTTGTTATCTTTTTGATAATAGCCATTTTGACAGGTGTGAAGTGTTATCTCATTGTGGTTTTGATTTGCATTTCCCTGATGATTAATGATGTTGCGCATCTTTCCATTTACCTGTTGGCCATCTGTATGCCTTGTTTGGAAAAATGTCTATTCAAACCTTCTGCCCATTTTTAAATCAGATTGTTTATTTGTTGTTTGCTATTGAATTGTATGAGTTCTTTATATATTATATTTTGGATATTAACTGCTTGTTGGTCATACGATTTGCAAATATTTTCTCCCATTTACTAGGTTGCCTTTTCATTTTGTTGATGGTTTCCTTCACTGTGCAGAAGCTTTTTAGTATGATGTAGTCCCACTTATTTATTTTTGCTTTTGTCGCTTTTGCTTTTGGTGTCAGATTCAGAAAAAAATCATCACCAAGATCTATGTCAGGGAGATTACAGCCTAAGTTTTCCTTTTAGGAATTTTATCACTTCAGGTCTTATGTTGAAGTCTTTAATCAATTTTGAGGTAATTTTTGTATATGGTATAAAATAATGGTCGAAATTAATTCTTTTGCATGTGGCTGTCCAGTTTTCCCAACAGCATTTATTGAAGAGACTATCCTTTCCCCATTGTATATTCTTGGCTCTTTGTCATGAATTAATTGACCATATATGCACAGGGTTATTTCTGGGTTGTCTATTCTGTTCCATTGGTCTATGTGTCTGTTTTATGCCAACACTGTACTGTTTTAACGACTATAGATTTGTAATATAGTTTGCTATCAGGGAAGGTGATGCCTCCAGCTTTGTTCTCCTTTCTCAAGATTGCTTTGGCTATTCAGGGTCTTTCATGGTTCCATACAAATTTTAGAATATTTTTTCCATTTCTTTGAAATATGCCATTGGACTTTTGATAGGGATTGCAGTGAATCTGTAGATTGCTTTGGGTAGTATGCACATTTTAACAATATTGATTTTTCAAATCCATGACCACAGAATATCTTTCCATTCATTTGTGTCTTCAATTTCTTTCATTAATATATTGTAGTTTTCAATATAGAGCTCTTTCACTTCCTTGGTTAAACTTATTCCTAGGTGTTTATTCTTGATGCAATTGTAAATGGGATTGTTTTCTTAATTTCTTTTTCTGATAGTGTATTATTAGTGTAAAAAGGCACAACAGCTTTTTGCATATTGATTTTGTATCCTGTGAGTTTAGTGAGTTTGTTTATTAGTTCTAACAATTTTTTGATGGAGTCTAAGGTTTTTATATATGTCTTCTGCAAATAGGGACTGTTTTACCTCTTCCATTTTAGTGTGCATACTGTTTATTTCTTTTTCATGCCTAACTGCTCTGGCTAGGACTTTTTCTTTCTTTTTTTCTTTCTTTCTTTCTTTCTTTCTTTCTTTCTTTCTTTTCTTTCTTTCTTTCCTTTTTTATTGGGGTATGGTTGTTTTACAATGTTCTGTTAGTTTCTACTGTACAGCGAAGTGAAGTAGAGTACCCTGTGCTATACAACAGGTTCTCATTGGTTATCTATTT